>NC_092213.1:33826209-33889901 GCF_043381705.1 Parasteatoda tepidariorum | reverse complement strand
TTTTATTTTTTATTTTTTTTTTTATTTAAAGTTTTCTAGATTAATATTTTTGCCATGCACGAATTCAGTTTGGGCAAATCCGGGGCAACAAATATTAAAAATAGATCCGTACTATATTGTAAATAGTTTAAAATTTTATTACTGACCACCAACCTCCTCCAATATTCAGTTAGTAATTAATATTATTAAATAAATATTAATAATTTCTATAAAAATTAAGGAATTAAAATGCTTTATTTAGACTTTGACCTATCATTAATTATAAATATGGAATTCCTCAGTATGATATATTAACTTGTGCACATCCAGCTTTCGGGCCAATCTAACGCAACGGACAAACCAATAAGTCATCTTTCTCCCTTTTTGCTTTAATCGTGTAATTGTTACTTGAATTTTCGTGTTATTTTACTTTGATAAAATTATGTTTACGAATCATTCTCTCTCGGCGTTCATCTCCCTAGTGTATTGATATATTTTTCTTTAGTTATATTAATTCAGTATAAGAAAGCAACATTTTTGCGAATATAATCGTGTATGACGAGATTATATCTTTTAGTTGTTAATTTTCCTTAATTTTTAATATTTTTTTATAATTTTGAAAATTGCTATGATAAATTAAATAAAAATACTCTATATTTCCGATAATCTGAGAAATTATGAAATAGGAAAGAACTGACACTATCGGGGATATTACTAAAATTTTGGATCACTAGTTGAGTTAAAAAATTGTTAGGGAAACAACATTAACAATTACCATTATTATTTTTTGCAATATTTTATGAAAATTCAAGTCGTTTTACAAAGTTGAAATTTGTTTATTTTCTCATGAGTGAGAATTGGATTGGGCTTTGGGTATTTTATCAATTTTGGTGGTTTTAGTTAATTTTAGATTATTAGTACTTGTTCGATTTAGAGTATTTAATAGTCATTAAAAATTTTAATTTAACCATCGAATATTAAAAGATAGTTTTTTTAGTCACCTCGGATGAGCATCTTATTTACGTAGCTATTTAAGTTTCGAAGGTAATAAATTAGTATTTTCATATATTGTAATTTTAAACATAAATAAGAAGACTAAAAAATTAAAATTAATATTTTTAATTAATTTAGTTAAAATTAATTTAATTTTTATTCATAAAACTAATTTATTAAAATTAATTAAAAAAATTAATTTTAAATTTGATTAATTTTTTAAAAATTAAAATAAAGTTTTTTAATTAATTAATTTTGTAAAATTTGCTTTAAAAAAGTTTTCTTAGGCACCTTTGATGAACATTGTATTCACCTAGTTGATTTAAAATAATGATATATTTTGAGTCTTGTAATTTTGAATTTAAATGAGAAGAGAAATAAATATTTGAATCCAAGTACTTGAACAATTCATAAAAAATAATTGTTCCCTTTTTTTTCTTTTGTTGCATTTGTTTATTAATTTATGCAATTGACATAATAATGTGGAGATATTATTTAGTTTTAATGATGTTTAATAATTGATACAAAACAGAGATGCGTTTTATTAATAAGGATCGGTCAGAAATGTGAAGTTCATTGATTCTATATATATTTATATAATGTTTTTAAACTCTGTAATATTACCTCCAATTTTACGTAATTCCTTACTACGTTCCTTTCCTTCACTTTCTTAGCTTTTTGTTTAGTTTTTGTTAGAGTAAGGGACTCATAACTTTCGTCTCCGAACGCTGAAATCACAATTGTATATATCAATTATTTAATCCGAATGTAGCTATATATATGTTAAAAAAATCACAGTGGCCGCCGAAGCTGTTTTGAGTGTTCAACTTATCTTTGCATTTTGTAACGCAAAAACTATAAGACTTACAAGGGAGACTAGGGAAGTGTGACTCGCCAATTTTGAAATAAACTAGTGGGATGTATGCCTTATGAGGAATAATTTTAGGGGGCAACATTCGTTTCGGTCCATAGAGGGTCCTATGAGAGATAAAAAATAATTCAATATGTCACACTTCTCTCGTCTCCCTTGTTAGAGCCACGAAATTACTTAGTTATGTGTAGAAAAATGCATACGGATTACAATGAAATAAAAAAAAATAACATTATTAATTCGAAAATTATTAACTTTTTCAAAAAAAAAATATTGTTGGAATAAATACAGAGTTTTAAATTGACGAAATAAATATATAGTTGAAATTTGGCATGCTGAAAGGGCTATATTTGTATATGAATTTAATATTTGCATATGAGTATTAATTTGTACATGAGTTATTATTTTTTTTAAAATTCTAATTTGTTTGAAATTAATTGCAATTATTTAGTGCTTATTTTTTGCCAATTTTTTCTCACTTTTTTTCGTTTCGTTACATTTTATTTTGAAACGCAAAAACTGTCAAACTTAACTTGAAATTACGATATGGCGTGTCGGATATACTAGAAATGTACAAGAAATTCAATGAAATAAGAAATTTTACGATTCAATTATTAGTTTGAAATTTATTAATTTTTAAACTTGTAGTAAAAAAAACATGCTGGTCGATCTTATACCCACTGAACTGCAACTACTGAGTTGAATTTGATGAGTTGATAGAGGACCATTTTGAGCTATAAAATTAACGTCAGTTTTTTTTAAATCGAAATTTCATTTTATTCAGAAATAAAAATAAAATAATAATATAATTGCAGCAATTTTAAGTGCAGTAATTACAACAATTTAAAATTTTTTCATTTCACAAAATCGCTCTTGATTTGATGTCAAAATTAACAACAGCAAAAAAATAGAGAAAAAAAAGAAAAAGGAATAAATTTTTAAAAAAATAATAAGAGAAATTATTTGTTGCCAGATTAAAGACTTATTTCGTATTGAAATTTTTTGAATCTTATTGAAATTTTAAAAATACAAAGACGGAAGAGAGATAAAAACTGTTTCCAATGTGAAACTGTTATATGATATATTCTTATCGTTATATATTATTATCCTTTAAAACTAATTTCCATTGATTACTTCGTATTGTATCTGTACTCCTAAGTTTAATTTTTCTTTCAAGTACTGCTATTTATTTTCCAAACCCAGGTATACTTTTATTTCGTTACATTTAACATATTAATAAAACATGTTTGCATAAAGTTATAATAAATACGTATTTTATAAACAAAATGGTCTTTTTTTTACCGACTTTTAAGAAAAAAAAAATCAGTGATGCATGAGAAGCTACTACTAAGAAGGCTGGAGAGTGGAGTGTACAGGGAAAGCAGCCTTTTTGTATAAATATAAAGTTATAATGTACAGAAATAAAATCACTGCATATACAGCGATTGAAATGGTTATAATCCCAATGTTTTGCAGTATGTACATGTTGCATGCTTTTAGACTTCATTTTAAAGATAGTTACTATCTTGAATGCAAAGCTTAAGTAAAATATATAAGTATTCAATGAGGGAGCGAAGTAATACGAACGCAGTTCTGGGGTTAAGTGAGAACAGTAAGCATTGTAAAGTCTTCTAGTTTTTAAAATTTCATTAAAAATATTTAAAAAATTAAATTGGTGTGATATTTTTATTTATTAAAACTGGTGGATGAAACTATTGCTTTCAGATTTCTTCAAGCTTCCATATCAATTTATTTTCACCGAATTTTTTTGATGTAAATATATTAAAGACAATAAAAGATATTTGAATATATATTTCTTTTTTAAATATTGGCAATTAAGCGTTCTGTAGATTAGAATAAAGGGACAGTAGAAGCATTTGACTTATTCTTATAATCGTAAAGCAATTTCAACAATTAAATACGTAAGTTGCGTCAAAAGGAAGCAACATACAGAAAATTTATCAATAATTTGTGTCTGTGACACCATTTTGATAGAAATAATCATCGTAACTTTATATTGCTCGCTACAAAAATTTAGAGGCTATATATATATATATGATCAAATAACGTAGCTTTGAAGAAAATATTGACTAGAAATTTTAAGCGCCGAGTCAAATAATGAGTTTACTGGTATGAGAACTGGAATCGGTTTTACTGCGCCAAATAGTCAATCGGAATAAATCAGACAAAAAAGAGAGGATATGATAACTGGGTTTCTTTGTGGTCTAGAGACCTGCGTTTACCTGCAAAAGGAAAGCCTTTGACAGGATAATAAAATGTTTTCATGAAAGCAGAACATTTTAGTTATTTTGGATTACATTCACTTGTATTAAATGTAATGTTTTTGAGTTCAAATTACAACTCCCTAAGCAAATTATTAACCAGAATAAGTTTAGTTTTAGAGTGATTGATTATAAAAATTAATCTTACTAGAAAGCAAAGTATAATTATGAAGTATACGTACCTTTAATAGATTTCAATATTTATCCTATAAAAATATGAAATATCCACAAATAAATAAATCTAGTACTTCCGAAAAGAAAATCGCCGAATAGCCGATTGCTTCCGACGCCAAATCCAGCGCCATAAAAAAATGTTGAAGTAGGAAATAGTAAAAATGTCGGTTCAGAATGCGCCGAAAAAAAAAAAAATCAGGAGGGGGCGTTTCATAAAAGCGATTCGGCATTGGTGGGTGGGGGGAAAGTGCCTTGAATTGTGCTGCCTTGGGGCAAGGTCGTTTTCCCGCGCAAGGCTTGCGCTTACTATATACGTATATTTTTATATCCAGGATTTTTTCCCCCTTTTTTTTTTCTTCTGCAGACGCGGAAGTGTGTACTATCAGATGGTAATGCTACTGCTGGTTTTCAATGAAACCGTCTGGCTATCAGAAATTATCTAGGTGGTCCTGAAAAGTTTGTGTACCTGTGGATTTTATGTTTGTTTTGAATTTCTTCAAAGTGCTTTTTTTTATTTTTGATGAATGTTACTGGATGAAAAATGTTTGGATTTATCACTATCAGAAAATTTTTTCATTGATCTGAGTGTGGAGTATACAGTAGGTATATAACTTATAATTTCGAACGTTACAATTAAAATTATTTGAAGTGCATAAAAGAATTATTTCCAAATCACTTCATTGTGCANTGTTACTGGATAAAAAATGTATCACTATCAGATAAATATCTATAAATTTATCACTATCAGAAAATTTTTTCATTGATCTGAGTGTGGAGTATACAGTAGGTATATAGCTTATAATTCCGAAAGTCACAATTAAAATTATTTGAAGTGCATAAAAGAATTATTTCCAAATCGCTTCATTGTGCATACATGAAGCGACCCTATTTAAAAGCATTACTGCGAATGCATAAAAAACAACAACAGCAGAAATTATTTAATAGCTTTTTGACGGATAAATAATTTTTAAGTTTTTATTTCTCTTATAATTTTATGATGCTTATGAAGTTTTTGGTTACTAATTTAACTTTTGTTTTTAAATTAAATTCCGGTAACAATATATATTTCAGAACCTTACTTGAAAATGTTCTAATTTTATTTTCAAGATTCGTTATTAAGCAAGAATTAATCCATAAGCTTTAACATAACTTTGAGATGAATCTGAGAATGTATAATAATCTCATTGGTCTTTTCCACCTTTTAGAAATATATTTCACAAGAACAATTTTATGTGTTCGACACTTCTAAGTTTTATTACAAGTGATTGGTTATTTATTTGCCTTTTTTTTTATTCTATTTTAAAATAAATGGTAATATACTTCAGCATCTTACGTAAAAGTTTTTCTAAATGTTGAGTACTGCATTATGTAAAAATTAATCTATAAATATTGCCTCCTATTTTGGGTATGATTTTAAAATTGAATCACATATTCTTAGAATTATTTTAAACAATTAAATTTAAATACCCTATTAATTTCTTGAAATACAGTACATATCAAACGCAGCTTTCGGGAAAAAAAGATAGTTTTTTTCATCTTTAATGTTTTGAAAATAGTTTTATGAACTAGAATATTTTTTATGTTAAGATTACCTCAAAAGAGATATATCTTTATTGGCAATTTTCTAAATATTGAGTCATTTCAGAAGGAAATAAATTTATAACTTAACTAAGTTTTTTTTTCCTTGAAAAAAAAAGTTAATTTTTTTTAAAAATATGTGAAACACTTGAACCAAAAAATGATTTTGAACAACTATTGTCTATTGTATTTGAACCTATGTCTTTTTGAAGGTAGAGCATTTTAAGTAATGTGGGAAAAAAGCTTTTTCATTTTTTCGGTACTTTGCGAGTTTAGCTTTGGTTTTATTATTGTTGTTATTCTGTTGGCTAAATGCTTTTTTTTTTCTTTTTTTTTAACTGTTATTACTCTTTTTGATTTTATTTCATCATTTACTTTTACTAAATATTTACAAAACAGTTAGTTGGAAATCTGTGTTGATAATTTTCGAATTTTTCTTAACACGTAATTACATTTTCATACATCATGTAATAGATATACTTCTGAAAACCTGTGCTCTGATTTCTATGCTATATCTGTTTCATTGGTTTATCTGAAGGTAATTTTCTTTTCTTCTCTATTTATAAGTGTTTTGGTTTAAGATTTGCTATCTATCAAATAAAACTAAATAAATTAAATCCGAAAATTACTTTTCAAACAAATAGCTCAAACAAAATTAGTAGAATAAGTACAACAAAATGAAATAAGATTTTTCATAATTGTAATTTCTATTTTCTTTTTGTTTCCCTATAAAGATATCTTCAAAAGTGTCCTAAATGATTTCAAAACTAGTATATCTTTGAAACTAGAGTGCTATATTTAAATTCAATTGAAAAAAAGCGCCAGAAATCGCATTAAATAATTCCGAAAACTTAATGGCTGAAATGATTAGCATGGTTGTGTCAAGATTAAATTTTGAAATTATTTTAACACGTCATTTTGTCATCTATTTCAAATGAAGGAATATTAATAAACAAAAATAAAGTTTAAATCCTAAAACTATATTGATCATGGCATTTTAATCTTGTAAAGAAAATAACCAAACGCACGGAGAAGAAAAAATTCTGTTAAAATTATCACACTATATGGTAATAACATTTCTACCAAAAAGAAAAAAAAACAATTCTGCTAACAAAAACTAAAATATATGGTATTTAAGCAATTCATTTGGTAATTGTACAGTTTATATGGTAGCGGTTTACTTAAAATTCTGGTTTTCAAAATAGTAGATCTTACTACCTACTACCACATATTTAGAAAGAAAAAAAATATACAAAAGTGAAGCGTAAATTTAACCAAAGAGATAGTTTTCATGGCATGCTCAGAAGCATCATGATAAAATCATCAAATTTTACCACATTTACCAAATTTTATCATATATTATAAAACCTTATTTTATTGTTAATTTTACTAAAATCATCGCCTAAGTGCTTTGGTAAAAATTTCCGATCTTTTCGTTGTTCCCAAAGAGCCAGAAACACGATAAATTTTACCATATTTTGCTACTTTTGACCATACTTTTTTCTTGGTGATGTTTTTGAACAACGATGAAGTTTATTAAGTTCCAGCATTTTGGAAAATTAACCAATTTTTTAATGATATAAGCTATCAATATCTATTAAGATTTCGTGGATATAAAGCTTCGAAATACTGTATAAGTTGTTTTACTACAAGGGTAGTAGCTACGCAGGAAAAGCAAAATGAAGTAACCGTATGAAAAAGCTACGGATTCTCTAGAAAGGGGTAGTTCGTTTAAATGCTGTAAATCGTACAAATGGGAAGAAAAAAAAACTTTAATTCAAAATTAATTAATTTAATATTTTTAAAAAATAAATTTCAAGCATTTTCATTTTTATAGAAAGAAATTGAAAACAATAAATGTTTACTTTTTTTTCTCTAGGACGAATTCATTAAGCCTTTTCGTTGAAAAAAAAAGAAGAAAGATACATTTATAATTTTTTTTATGGATGAGCTGCATGAGTTGTTTCAATAAATTATTAAGTTAAGTAATAATTATAAGTATAATTAACTATAAATTTTAAACTGTATCCGTATAAGCATTTAAATTTTTAAAAGAGATATTTTTCGAGTAGGAAGCCATTGAGCTAACTATTCTCTTAAAAAAAAATCTGTGATAAAAATTATGCATGTATGAAGAGGAGGCAGATGAATCACTTAAAAAAAATACATCTATAAAGTTGATGTGAATGAATCACTTTAAAATACTTCGAGTTGCTTAGATATTTTCTCAATGTTAGAGCGAGTCATGATGGCTCAGGAGATAAAGCGTTCGTCTTCCAATCCGGTGAACTGAGTTTGAATCCCAGTGATGGCTGGTTGATATGAATCCGCATACTGCTTGCACCGACCGCAGTGCTGACGTGAAATATCCTCAGTGGTAGACGGATCATGGGTTAGAGTACCTTTGACGTCAGGCTAGCAGTGGGAGGTTCTCGCAAATGAGGGTTAGTTCCATCTAAAAGTCCTCCACAAGGGCAAATTTCTCCCAATGCATGATCCAGGAGTTCTCTAATCTTCTGGATTGGGTTCAAAATTACAAGGCTACGGAGTTGAGGATTTGTGGGAGTTGATTGTAAATCGTAGACCCAAAAATTGGATCGGCTGTTCAATGATGGTTATAAAAGGAATGTTAGAGCAGAAAATGCAAAAATGTGTAGTAAAAAATAATAGATTGAAACAAGTAAGGGAAATATGCATACATTTTATTATTTTTGAGAGAAATTTTTTACTCTTATTGTGAAAATTTAATTGTTTCTCTTTTTATGAATGGGCGATATTTGTTTTAATATGAAGATTTTTCTGCGGTAAAACTCTGTATTTTGCCCTTATGAGAGAGAGAAGAAGCTTATGAAAAGTACCAGAATATGAATATATAAAAATATATACAAAAATACCAGAATATGGGTAAAATTTACTGCGTTTATGGATCTTGTTGGGTATTAAATTTTGCATTATTTGCCTTATTTTAACCAAACTTTTGTCATAAGCAGTTTAGTCATGAATAATTGTAACACTTTTCTCACTGCAAAAAATAAGATTTATAGCACTAAAACTATTCAAAATAAACACTTTGATAAGTCTTTGAGTATTTTTGTCAATTGGTCTGAAAAGATTTGTAATAATCATAATTTTTCATTACATAGCTTACAGCGAAAAAAATATGGTGCAAACTACTAGAATATGATAAAATTGACCGTGTTTTTGACTCTATGGGAACACTAAAATACTCGGTTATTTTTTCCTAAGCTTGTCGGTGATGATTTTTATAAAATTAACACTGAAATATGATTTTATAATGTGTGAAAAAGAGTTTTAAATGTGGTAAAATTCGGTAGCCTTATCATGATTCTCTAGAGTATGAGATAAAAAAAAACATTTATTTGGTTAAATTTACTTTTCAGTTTTGTATTTCTTATTAAATGTGAGGTAGTAAGAAGTATAATTTTGAAAAACAGAATTTCCGGTAAACTGTTATCATATGAACGGAAAAATTACAAAATGCTTAAATATCATATACTTAGGTTTCATTACCACAATTATGTTTTTTTTTCTTTTTTTAAATATTTTTTTAGCCAGAAATGCCATTACCATACAGTACGGTAATTTTACCTGAATTTTTCCTCCTTGCAGGTTTTGAATTTTTTAAGTATTTTAACTTAATTTTTTTAACCAATCATACGTTCACTTGAACGATAACAATTAGGGGCATTGATTAATGATTATACGCAACAACAAAAATTTTAATTATGATTAGTTTTTTTGGGAGATTTAATAATATTAAGTATAAATTTTTTAGTTTCATTGTTATTATTACCCAGCTACAAGCTTGTCTGGCCATTGAAAAAGATTTTGTGAAATAGTAGTATAATAATACTCAAGGTAATAAAATTTTTCTAAAATATAAGCTACTTCATTGAAACTTGAAAGCATCATAGCTGAAATAACATTTCTTATATGCAAAAGTTTAAATCATTGTTTTGCCATGGTCGGTAAAATAAATTAAGGTTTAGCTTTTAAAATTGAGATTTATGAGAATTTCACACATATATAAGTAACATAACTTTTGCATAAACATAAATATTGCAACCGCTAGAGAAATTTTTTCACCACGGCTTTACAAGTTAGCACAGTAATTACTAATTTTAAAGTTTCAATTATTGCATGCCAAGATTTATAAGAAAAATGAAATTAATAGTTTTCAGAAATCATTTTCAAAATATAACTATAACTACTTTCTCAATTTGAAATATTTTATCTTTTATTGCTGCTAATTAGGACATAACTGTTTAATGAGTTTGAAGACATTATAGGCTAAACTTTATTTATCCTCTAATGAAATTTTAAAAATATTACCTTCATTTCGAAAAGTCTTTTAAAGAATTAATTAAATAGATATAAGCACTAAGAAATAGCACTTAATTGTCATAAATCTCTAACAGTTTGAATAAGAATTTTAATTTACCATAAATAGTAGTTGCGGCATTTCACCAGGAATTAGCTAAGTTTTTTTTGATATTTTTTTTTATTTTTATTTTTTTTTACCTATGCTGTTAGAGATTTTGAATATCTAACAGCATAATATTCACACTCGGTCGATGCATGTATTTATATATCGATGTATGTATAGGTGGATGTATGGGTGGATGCTATTCAATGAAAATAGCTGCTTATAATCATATGATATATGTCATACTTGGAACAGAAACTAAAAAAGGTTTGAGGAGTAACCTATATTATCTTTAAATTTTATTGCACAGATGAGCATCCAGTTTTAACAAGTTTACACGATATAATGTCTTAAAGTTTAATTATTATTTTTTGTTCGCTGGCAAGTGTGGTATAACCAGGTTTCATATTATTAGTTTTAATTTTATTTCATGTTGAGGTTTTAGGTTTCGTTCCTTAATGATAAATTTTTATTTTTTGCTTATGATAATATTTTTTTGATGCTAATTTGTTTATGGATATGTTTACTTTTTTATAAAATTAATATTAGTTTAAAAATTGTCTGAATGTTTCCTTATACGGAAAATATTTTCTAAATGTTTATTAAATTAAGTGCAATGTCGCTTTTATTTGATATTAATTTACCTTATCCCAGGAATTAAATGGATGCTAATATTTTTTTCTGCAGTTTAGTTAGGTTGATTTTTGCTTTTTTTTCTTTTGTTACAACATGGAGAATTTTTCTTAAATATTTTTTGCTTAAAAGTATTTTACTACTTCTTAACATTGCACGGATCAAATCGCACAGTCTCTATAAAATAAACATAACTTTGAAATGTCAATTAACGTCACATTGAATGATTGTTTATCTTGAGGCAGTATTTCTCACTCCTACCAGTATCAGCATTAAGGCAGTATTTTTCTATATAAGGGAGTATTCATTTACCCTATTGCAATACTCTTTTTGAAAAGAATTTTATATTTTTAAAACAGTTTACTCAAAAATTATATCAGATTTATTTATTTCTTTTATGATCGAGGTTTTATTTTGTCAGAAGATAGTCAATGAAGTTTGGAATTGTATTAATAAGAAAATAATGTAAAAAATGCTCATGTTAAACATTTGTGTCCAACTTACATAAAAAATATCAATCGCTTTTTTTAATAACATTTTATAAACTTCCACTAAAAACGCCTTTGATGCTTTAATTTCAGAATTTCAAATTTTTCAACAAAATTATTATCTTTATGGCTATATCAGGCTGTAGTAGTAGTATGTATATCAGGCTGTGTAGTATGTAGTATCAATACTTTATGGCTATAGTAATTAAAAATATATTTATTATTTTTCCATTGACTACAATTAATATTAATTTACACTATGATAAAGTTTATAATTCTAAACCTAATTTAATTTTTGAATTATACTTTTTAAAAATATATTTCAGGATTAAGAATTACTAAAATGTTTACAAATTGTACATCTTAAGAAAAGGCATAGTTTCCCCACTGCAATTTTTCCTAGTTTAATATGAGCTTCTAAATATTTAAAATCAACTTTGTTAAGCCATTAAATGTGTATCTATTATTTTTTTAAAGTTAATTAGTTATTTGAACTATTTTTAAAATGAATTAAGTAGCAGTTAACTATTTGAATATGAACCGCATTTTAATAAAATCGTGTTCCCTTTTTAAATTGGTTTCATGTGGTTTCACACTGTAAAATATTTTGGGGAATAGCTGCCTCCAGTTTTGGTGTAGAAATGAACTAAAATTTGTGCATACATTACGTGCATGTAGTCACGTTTTTTTATTTAATTTTTACTTTTATAGTTTTATTTACTTATTTATTCCTTTTCTTATTTGTTTATTTACTGATAAAGTAAATTTTCACGCCCATTAGAATTAATTGATGTCTTCATTGCAAAAACATTTAGTTTGCAAAACAAAAATTTTTTTATTTATATATTCACACTAGTTCTTGCAACCAATTCTTATTTTGTCTCATTAGTTATTTTTTGCGCAATAACTGCAGCTCTGTACTCGATATGCACTATACACCATACACCAAAACTTTTTTAGGTGTAATTAAAATCTAGTTCGTCAACTAAGGAGGGGCAAGAATTCAGTACTTATTTAATACACAAATGTCTCAATACTAGCCCCAGTTATTAATTATCTAAATTTTTCAGTACTGTGAAGTTTTATTTATAATATATATACTACCTATAGTATATAATTATATATACTACAGCGCTGCCAACTACTACGTTTTTTGCAAAATATTTTATAGAGTGGTAAAGAATTGGAAACTAAACCTCTCGGAATTTTTAGTAATTTTTCAAACATGCTCGTTTTAGCACTTATTACTAAGAATTACGGATTTCAATTGAAAAAAATTATTCTAATTATTTTTTTAATTATAAAGTTTGATTTAATCTCTTAATAAGATTACGCTATTAAATATTGAAGCGTAAGAAAAATATTTGTTCTCAATACCGAGTACAACAGAGAAAAGTCTGTAAGAGAGGAAATATATATATATATGTATAAATAAGTAAATAAATAAATAAAAAAATGTTCTTAATTTAACTTTTTGTGCTGACATGAATGGTGCAATATTATTTACATCAAATTTTTGTTTTAAGGGAGTAAAATGGCTAAGATCTTTAATTTGTAATTAAATTATTTTGCCATTTAGTATGCATTTTGTACTTTCAATATATGAATAAAATAAGTAAATTACGATGAAAAATGTAATGGTTTAAAAACGATACGCTAATCCTATTTAACTAATAATTTTTGACCGAAAGCAGTATTAAATCCTTTATGAAGCAATATTGCAAATAGTCTTTAGGTTTGCTTGATTCGTAGCTTGTGAAAAAGTACCCTTTCCAAAAAGTATCTTTTTTTTCTTCAAAAAATAGCTTTTATGCAAACAAATAAAATTTTTCATTATATGTTTCTAGTTAGTTTCACTTATTCATTCATCTATCAATATTTTTGAAAAATTTATTTATTTTAGTTAAATTTTACAGGTCATAAGTATTATAATAATTGCTTAAATCTATATGGAAACATTGAAATATTTTTACCTTATGAAATGCAAAAAATAGTTAATTTTGACAGACTTTAAAATATTCTACGCACAAATCCGTTTTAAAACTTGGTTTTCACACTATTTAAACAAAATTTCATCTATTACAATGAAAATATATAACAGAAAAACGTATGACAATACCAGATTTTACAGGAACGACAAGTAAAACATTTTTCACCTCCATCTCTAAGCTACCCAGGAAAGTATAACAGCTGTTATTATTTACCAAACTTTAGATCTCAATCTACCATTGGTTTGAAGACAATTCGATGACTTAAAGTCGTGAAACTTAACGTACTTACCTCGCTTTAACTACTAATCCGTAAAATACAGCAATCCATGAAGACAACAGAGCAATAATACAGACCTACTGGTCAGTTCAGCTGGCCTTTGGCCATCTGCCTATACATACGTCCATCGCCCCCTCCAATTCTTCTGCTCAATGTCCATTGGCTGAGATCTTTAGTTGCTCTCAAAACCATGTCGATGTGTGTACTACTACTGCCTTGTCGAAAGCAATAGTAGTTCGTAGCTACTACTATTTTTTCTAGCGATATATTTTTTTGTTGTGGCGCGCGCCCGTAAGGACTGGTACCTTTTTTCCCAACCTACTTTCTTTTTTTTCTTTTCTTTTTTTTTTATCTCTCGCTCTTTTCTTCAAGTTGTGGGACAGGGAATATCTTTTTTTTCTTCTTCTTTCCCCTGTATAAATCCGGGGGTATTTTCCGGTGTGACGTCACGAAGGTGAACGTACTTTAGTTTTGTTTTCTTTTGAAGAAAACAGGTCATATGTTTTCTGTTCTTGGGTTGTGAATCAGGGTAAGGTTTGCCCTTCCGTTTTGATTCTAGGGTGAGAATCTGCATGAAAATAGCAATTAAATATTAAAATTGATGATTTCCGATATCACATGGTTTGAATTAAAAGTGTTCTAACCTTTTGTTTTTAAATGCAAATTAGCTAACCACTAAGTTCAATGTAATTTTATATTGCGATTCTCTGCTCTGAAGTCTATTTAAATTTCACTATTGTGTTAATAATTTTTTTGTTGATGCAATAATGAATGAAGAGATACGTGTTGTGTTATTTTTATCTTAATTTATATAGCGTCAAAATTCTTTTTCTTCACAATTGTTTATATTTCGATGATTTTTCAAAGCAGTTTACTAAGATTTTTAATTTTTTGATTGAAAAGATTGGAAATTTCCTGATACTGTTTTAATTAATGCTTTGTAAATTAATTTAAAGAAAAACTCATAGATTATGAGTCGCTATTCCTTATAATTCATAGTATCACAATCGTCTAATTATTTTTTAAAAGTTGTTTTTTAATTGTTTTTTCTAATTTATAAATAATTTTTGTTTGCATATTATATGACGTTTGACAAAGAATGTTTACTACAAAATGTTGTGTCAAGGAATTGCTTTTTCAGTACTTCAGGTATGAACCATGTGCTGTGTTATACTATAAATAAATAGTGAGAAATTTGATTTATCTAATATGTTGTGAATGAAATCTCTAACCAGCAAGCAAATTAATCTAAGATTCTGTAAGTTCTATATAGATCCTGTAAGTTGTTGCCGCTGACTAGATGCAAGTTGCAACTCTTTCCACACGCAATTTTTAAGCAAAATCTGCATTATGTTGTTGTCTTAAAAGGTTCACGTATATTTTCTATTCTAAGATCAAAAGTGTTCAATAAATAACTTGTGTATGAGTTAATTATTTTTCAATTAAATACTACGTAGTATATGTTTTATTATAGTCAGTCACCAACATCTAAGTCTTATTTATGCTTAAGTGCAAGTGTTGAAATGCAGTGCTGTTTTAAACTGAAATGTTTTGATTTGTTCTCTTGCACATAAACTTAATTTTTTTTATTATATATCTAACTAAAATAAATTTAAATGAATTTCATAAGTATTTAATGTATATATTTTGTGCATAAAATGTATAGTACTTCCAATATATGCCTTCAACCCTTCTATAAAGTTTTAAAACTTCTTAAGGAGCAAACTTTCATCAGACCGTTTTACTTTCCATTGAAAAAAAAAATTGAGAACTTGACTCCATCTTTTCAGCCGAACTAACTTTTTAAGAGGTATACGAAGTAAAAAAAAAAAAAAAGAATGGGACTAACGGAAAAGAAAAACTTTTTTCTGTCTTTCCTGAACTTCCGGTCGAACATGACTTCACTGTCGACTAACAAAAATGCTAAAGATGTGACACTATGCTACGATGAATGCAGAAAGGATTGAAGAATAAAAAGGGAGGGGGGTGAAATTTAAGCGGGGGAGGATACTAAAAAATTCTTCCAATAAAAAGGCGGGAGCCGATGCTAATGGCGTTCTATCCTACATTGCTTTTGGGTAAAAACGGCAGCCAATCTCGATGCGAGACTGGGCATTCATTTATGTACAGAAGCCCATTTGAATATCATAATGAGGCACAGGTCTCCATGGTTACTTGTGGATGACAGCCAATCATTTTTAGGAGTAGCGCGCGCCAAAGACGCTCCTGCGCTCTGGCTTTCAATTTTTAAAAAAAAAAATTTTTTTTCGACCCTTTATTGTTTTTTCTCTTTCTTCCCCCACCCTGAAATCTCTCTCTCTCTTTTTTTTTAACTTGAATTTTTTAACGGGATTGCTATTGTTGTATTCGGCATAGCAGCGCTCAGCTTTTAGATGCGGACCACTCGTTGTTGTGGGTGAACGTATTGTCCGTTTCTTGTCGTTTCACGGAAGTTTTTGTTGACGTTTTTTATTTTATTACTACAATTTTTTTTTGTTATTTTATTATTGGCCCTTGTGGAGCTGAACGTCCGAGTCTGAAGTAGACTGGTATTTTATTCACTATTTTGGATTTCGGCTGACGTATTGTGTCTTCGTAAACTTGTGATTTTACCTGTGTTCAACTTGTGCTCTGGGATTTTTAACCCGTGTTGCCAACTTGGGCTGTGAAAATAACTTAGTGCATTGGAGTGTGGTAAATATTTTTCTTCCGCCTCTAAAGTTTTAACTATGGATTATATCGACTAAATTAATGAATCTTTAAACGTTTATTAGTTGTTCAACTATTAAATATCATGATTAAAAGGAGTTTAATCAGTAGATCGGATAAACTATTTGTTTCGGTTATCAAATCTAAATAATTCCAAATTTTTCTTGAAAAGTTATCTGAATTTTAAAGGAAAAGACATTTAAAGATAACTATAGGAATTAAAGATAACTATTTTTTAATTTCTTTTTTGAGTCTTGATATTTTGATTGCTCCAGTCCATAATAAAACAAAGGAGCTCGTTTGTGATATTATATGGTTAAGGCATTTTTAATCAACTTAAGTAACTTTGTTTTGATTTTAATATTGAAACATTCAATAGTCTTAGCTTTCTGGACTTCAAAAGAAAATTTATATTTAGTAATAATGAGGAATTGAAGATTAAGTTTCTTAGTAACTTTTTTCAATTGAGTCATCTTTACTTCGTCGAGACTCCAACAAAATGAAAGAACAACTGCTCGACTTTGAAATTATAAGTATAAGATGTTTCAATCAACTCAAATAATATGACATAATTTGTTTTGGTTCTAATATTCTAACATTTTAAACATTTAATGGTCTAAAAAACTACGTAAACTTCAATTGAAAATGGACATTTCAAGCTAATGAAAGGAATAAATATTTTATTTCTCGTTTGAGTCGAGATTTACTACTTTGTTGCCCCAAAAAATAAGAGCAGTTGCTCGACGATGAAGTTACAGAAATAAGGTGTTGCAATCTAGCTAAGCAATTTAAATCATTTGTTTTGGATCTAAAATCCAAATATTTCTAGCATTTGATTATTTTTAAAGCTACCTGAACTCTCAAAGAAAATAAACATTTAAAGATAGGAATTAAAGTTTATTTTTTAATGATTTGGGAAAACTACGCCATGACTCTAAGAAAACAAAAGAGTTGTTCTTTATCTATAAAATTAGTTAAGTCTGGAAATTTTTCACTCTAACAAAATAAAAGAGTTGCTGTTTAACCACAAAATTATTTGAGTCGGGAAAATTATTTTTTGACTCTAATAAAACAAAAGAGTTGTTATTTAACTATAAAAGTATTTGAGTCGGGAAAATTAAGTTTTGATTTTAACGAAACAAAAGAGTTGTTATTTAACTATAAAATTATTAGAGTAGGGAAAATTAAGTTTTGACTCTAATAAAACAAAGGAGTTGTTATTTATCTATAAAATTATTAGAGTAGGGAAAATTAAGTTTTGACTCTAACAAAACAAAAGAGTATTTACTTAACTATAAATTTATTTGAGTCAGGAAAATTAAGTCGAGACCTTAACAAAATGAAAAAGTTGTTGTTCGATTAGGAAATTATATGAACACATTTCAGTCAAGTCAAGTAACATAACTTACTTGTTTTCTCTCTAATATCTAAACGTTTATAACAATTGATGTTTTTAAAAGTTATCTGGATTGCAAAAGATTATAAACATTAGATTAAAGATGAAAATTTAGTTAATTTTTATTCGAAATGTCTTAGCTAAGTTATGTCCAACAACAAAATAGTAAGAAATAGTACTTATCCTCAAAAGACAAGCACAACAAATTAGTACTTATTCAATTAATTTACTATACAGAAACGAAGTTTCAAACAGCTAAGACAATTATTTCTTTTACTTCGGTTCTACTAGTTAAACATTTTCAACATTGCATCATTTTACAAGGTAAGTTAAATTAAAAAGAAACAAACATATTTAAAATTAAAACAAAACGGTGCTTAGAGATTAAAACATTTTCAAATTTCTTTCGTATTGATATACTTTGAATACGCTGATACTCTAAATCAAAGAAATAAATACTCTCAACAATTAAACTTCATAAGTAAAGGGTTTTAAACAATTTAAATATAAATGAACTATTTATTTTGATTTAATAGTTTAAATATTTCCAACATTTAACGAATTTAAAAGATTACTTGAGTAAGAAAATATACGTTTAAAGATATTAAGTAGGGAGTTGATAATAGACAAACTTTTTTTTCCGTTGAATTTTCTTAGCTACGAAAGTATAACAATTGAGCAAAATTAGTTGCTCAACTGTCAACTTTAAAGAACAAATTTTTTTTTAATGATTTTCAAAAGTTAATTGAACGGTAAAAAAATAGATATCAGAAAATAATAGGAAGAGTAAATTTTAAAATTTTTTTAAGTCCAGTTGAAAGATTTGGCAGATGTTTCATATGAAATTAAAACTAAATTTTGAAATTAGAGAATAACCTTAATATCCGTTAAATAACTTTGAAATCGAAATTTTGAGGAATTTTCTTTTTGGAAAATTGTTTTCCATATATGTTATTCAACTATCATACTGGTTATTAAGTAATGGGTTTACTATACTTTGGTTTGATATATTAGTACTCAAATTAATTAGCATAACCTTGTTAATTATAAACAGTTTTAAATTTATAACTATTTTTCAAAAAATTTAATGTCATTAAAAATTTATATTTTTTTATAAGGAGCATCAAAGAATAGTATTTAAGACACTCTTAAATGTTAAACTTTTGAACAACAATAAATTGTATAAAAAATGTCGCATTCACAGTTTAAATATATACTTTTTTATTTCATGAAACAAAAAAGTTTAAAGCATTTTAAATGAAAACTTTTCTTTTATAAAAACTATCACGCAAAAAAAATTTATTGTCCCTTACATATATTAAGAGTTATTATAAGATTTCATACATTATGTCACTATAAATTTTAATTATTTTTATAAGTTAAACTTACTTCCTTTACATAACATTAAATATTCATAATAAATGGTATTGAGTCAGTATGCCTAAAATTTTAAACATGAGGAGCATTTTACTGTCAAATTCAAATTTATAAATTAGATAATTGATCCAACGAAATTTTTACTTCTCAAAAATAAAATTGCGTTAAATAATTTTGCTTTGTGTTGTCATTATAAAAACAAGGGCTCTGAAATCATAACATATAAGGAGTCCTACAGGAATGATGTACTATTACATGAACAAGGCTTGTTGTCCATACCGAAATTTTAAAATAAAATTTAAAATATAAAAATAAATGCAAAACGGTTTTTCTAAAATGATGATATCATAACCGAATTAAAGACCTTAAGCTGAATTGATATTTGAATTTTATACAAAAATGAAAACTTTTAGCGGAACTTTATCTTTAATATCCGTTCAAGTTCTCATCTTTAATAGGAGAATAATAAATGAATATTATTTTACACTGATCTTATTCACATATTTTGTTGGATACCCATCAGATATTTTAATGAGGGTGTTGTTTAAAAAGATTTTTCTAAGTGGCAGGAACGAGCCTAATTTGAGAAACATATCCCGAATTTTAATATTTTTTTTATCTAAACCATAGAAATTTTTTCGAAAGCTTCAGAAATTTTACTTCTCTGAAATGCATATACCAAATCAATTCAGTTTATTTTCCTATAACGAAATTTTTCTCAAGTTTTGAATGATCACTATCAAGGTTGTTAATGATAGTGCTGTTTATTTGTTTTTGTTTTTTTTCAATTTTTTTTTTTAAACAACAAAGATAAAATATAAGAGACTATTTCCTTACATAACAATTTTAGAAATATCTTTGTCCTGTTATGGCTATGTCACTGAAAGCAGAGATTTTGTTTCTTCTTTCTTGATCTAAACTAGAGTTTATCCAGCTGTGAGCAGGGACACTGCAGCTGGAATGGAATAATCCGGGATTATTTTGAGATCGAATAATCTTTGGGTGAGTGTAAAATAATCTATGACCACCCCCGTCACTTTTCACGTTTTGTTTCGAATTAGGGTCATTCTTAAATTGTTATTCGTTGATAACTAGCTAAAACTCACTCTCGCAAGCATTAAACTTTCAGGACTCTCAAAGTGTTTGAAAGTTCAGGAACATGACTAAGAATCAGGATTTTAAGGACATAGAAATATTTAAGGTATTTTTAGAGGCTTTTTAAGGACTTTTCAGACATTTTTGAAGATATTTGGGAAGTGAATATCAATAAAAATATTGTTCTCTCCCTAGAGTTTATTTTTAATGCATAATAGGTTATACTTAAATTGACTGGGATTTTAAGATCTGGAATAAGAGTATTTTTAGTGGCTTTTTAAAATTTTTCAGGCATTTTTATGGAGATTTAAGGATTATCAATAAGAATGGTTCCCTAAACTGTATTTTTAATGTATAATAGGTTGAACTTAAATTGGTAAGAATTTCAAGGAATATTTAAGGTATTTTCAGTGAATTTTTGGGGATTTTCCGGCAATTTTAAAGGATATTCAGTAATAAATTATCATAAAGAATATTGTTTTCTCTTTATAGAGTGTATTTTTAATGCATAATAGGTTGAGCTTAAATAGAATTGCTGATATATTTTTACACTTAGTTTTGCATGGAATGATTATAAAATACTTAATATTTAAGTCATGCAAAAAGTAGCAAATATACTTCTAAAATTTTCGGGCTTATTCTTGTTGAGTATTAAGCTTTGTTATATTGTTTTCCTTTCTTAACCAAACTTTGGCCAGATATATTTCAGTCATGAATAATTGTAAGCACTTTTTTTACAGCTGAAAATAAGATTTATAGCACTAAAATTATGTAAAAAAATTTACTTTACTCTGATAAACTTTCGAATATTTTTGTCAATTAATCTGAAAATATTTTTAATAATCGTATTTCGCCATTACAAAGTACACTGATTAAAAAGTATGGTTATAACTACCAGAATAGGATAAATTTACTGTATTTTTTGGATCTTTGAGAACAAGAACAAGCTCGGTAATTTACACTAAAGCACTTTGGAAATGATTTTTGTAAAATTAACAATAAAATATGGTTTTCTAATGTATGATAACATTTCGTAATTGTTCATGATACTTTAGAGCTTCGTATAAAAAAATTTATTCGGTTAAATTTACTTTTGAGTTTTTACATTTTTTACTGATGAAAATAACAGTTTAAATTTAATCAATTCCAGATTAAGCAATTAACTTATATGTACGGCTGTGTTTGATTCTTACGTCTATTTATGAAATGAGAGCCCTGATTATTCGTGAGTTCCGCGGAGGGATTTAAAACTATATAGCACGTGCTTAATAATTTTTTTTCCAAGTGTGTCTAAACATTTTTATGTATGAGCACTTTTAAGAAGTATGTATGAACAATTTGCTTCTTTCACATTCGTTGTTTCAGACATTTAGGAGCCGAATTTTGCTGCATGTTTAATATATATTCATGTCGGAATACATTTAAAAAAATTTTGTATAAAATTAAATTGTTTCCACCTTACTTTTTGAGTTTTTTGGAATTACCTGCGACTTTTGTCATCCGGGATGCCACCCAATACCGCTGTAAATAGGGGCTGTACTGTAATTTATTTTTCAATTTCTGGAATTTTTTTTTTCGGTACGTTATACTCTAAATTTTCTTACAGTTAATATGAATACATGATTTTGTGAAGCTAAGCTGTTGGATAGTCATATTTTTGAATTTATGCTTAACCATTTGAATAAGTATTTGCGATCAGTTCAACTAAATTTAAAACATTCCATTTTTCAACATTTTCCAAAAAATTAATTGGAGAGAGAATGTTAAGGTTACCATTTCACATCATAGTAACCTTAAATGTTTAATTATTTTGTGTTCTTTAAACGACAGATTGCAATTAAAAATTCACTACAATAAGAACATCAAGTTCAATTTAATAAAATATATTTTATTAAGAAATTCAAGGGAAATAAAGCTACAACACATAACCATTTTTAAGGCTCTTAACAGAAACATACTCTTATTTTATAGCATTATACAGAAATAATTTTTTCTTAATATTCACAATTTAATTATACAAAAACTCAATCTAAAAGTGCACAGCCATAGAATTTTAAAAAATTAGAACTCCTTAGGGGTAGAATTGTCTTAAATTTTTTTTCAATAAAATCCTATCTTCAGTAATTAGTTAATTTTGCGGAAACATTATTTACAGTACACACTTTAATTTACTTTTCAATCAATAATAACTTTTTTAGTATTCCTGAATTTTTATTTTATTCACGACTCAATTTTTTTCATTCCGTTTTCCAAAATTTCTCTGTTTTCGTTAATAAAGGCTATACATATAGTAATGAAATATTGTTTTTCAGCTTTCATAAAAAAATAACTGCTATTTTTTTTCTCTTGGTGAGAAAAACAATGTGAACAGCTTTTCATTTCATGCAAAAAGTAGAATTTGATTATTTTAATTTACCGTGACGGATATTACGTTTGATTTTAAATGGACAAAATTTTTTTGCTCAATTAAATAATACTTTTTAAACTATATAACTTATTTTCATACAAGAATACAGAGAGAAAAAATTATGATTTTGGAAGAATCTTTTTTTTTCCCCTTTTAATGTGGCAAGCTAAAATACATACTTTTTTTATCACCTTAACCATATACTGTGTTTTAATTATTGTACTGTATCATCTTCAGAAATAATTAAAAGTGTAAAGAATTATAAAGAAACTGATAATTCAAAGAAAATTATCATTTTCCTTAAAATTATTATCTTCAATATCTTTGCCTACGTATTTGCCTCGATTTTTTTTAGTTAAACAATGTAACATTATTTAACTTTTTTTGTTTTCAATTATGTTATTCCAGTTAAAGTTTCATTAGGAAAATTACAAATGGAAATATGTAATGCTAAACTGTACAAAAGCGATTGAAAAATAATTTGTAAACACAACATCTGAGATGTCTTAATAATTTTATGACTTATCTTATAGGAAATTCTACCTAAATCGTTTATCATAAATAAATCCATCATTTAATTAAATCATTTAATTAAATCAAGGAATTAAGTATGAATCTTTCATTTATTTGATTTATTTGCTATAAAACAAAGTG
The DNA here is from genome assembly GCF_043381705.1 of Parasteatoda tepidariorum. Lineage (NCBI taxonomy): Eukaryota > Metazoa > Arthropoda > Arachnida > Araneae > Theridiidae > Parasteatoda > Parasteatoda tepidariorum. The sequence goes on along the minus strand of NC_092213.1, from coordinate 33,866,550 downwards.
GAGCTTCCTTAAATTAGAAAAATAACATGGCTCAGAAATGTTTCATTTTTCTAATTCTACAAATATTTTTGAACCTGCAGTATTTCTAAAATTCTAAATAAAACAAAAAAATTAACAGAACTCGTGGACAGCTGATATATTTAGTAATGTTTTCTTTCAAACACATTTGTTCTTTTCTTCTGCTTGTACTCGAATTTTCTGTAAGGAAAAATAAAAACATGAAAATGTGAAAAACATAACATATTGCTTATGACATGATTCATCATAATATAATATTGCTCATTAAAAAAATTATCTTAGGACGTGTAGCTGGCAACTGTAATATAGAATATATTACAGTAATGAAATAAGCAAAAAGTGAAATAGAATAGTAGTGAAATAGCAGAAAATTCAAAGGGAAACATATTAAGCAAAAAAATAGAAAATAAAATTTCTTGAAAATACAGTATAAAGCACAAACTGTAATATATAAAACGAGTACCGAATTCAAATGTACTTGCACTTACCGGCATCTTTCAGAAATAAATTAAAATATTTTCATAACTAGTTTATCAGATTTCAATATACGAAAATTGAAGCATAAATAGAGGATTGTAGGATTATTTTATTTAGCGTTCTTACTGAAGTACAGAAGCGCATTTGATTTGTTAGTTACTTTAGATTGGCCTGAAACTGGATGTGTGCAAGGTAATAATATTATACTGGATAATTCAAAGTTTATAATTAATAGGATTTAATTTCAATTAAAAATTTTTAATATTGATGATTTTAGAGAAATATGTAGCAGTTATTGAAAAAAAAGAATTTTTTTTTTTTTATATTGCAAGATTTTTAGCGATGGATTGGTCCTAATGGATTTGCACTTTGCAAAAATATAAATTTAGCTAACACAAAATTTAAAAAAATATTTATTAATTCCAACATACAATTAATTCAATGATTTTATATAGAATTGAATTACATTAATTGGATATCCATTTTTTTAAAATTTTTTTTTTGAAAATTAAAGATAGTTCCATAAATCTAAAAACAAATTTAATATTAAGAATATTTTTTTTTCATAATAGGACAAAGATAAGTTAGCTGAAAAACTAGATTTTATTCCCTTGCCTAATAAGTTTTATGTAAAATGATTTTACCATGTCATATAAGATGTGCAATAATCACATGACAATGATTTTAACCTATGGCAAAATTAAAAATAGTTTTATTTGCTTAAGCTTTAATTTTTTCTCCCATCACAAGAGGAAAATCTTTCGCAAAACGTGTGCAATTTAGCAAATTTAATATGTAATTCTACAACATTTTAATATTTTAAGAAAATATTTTTCAGTATAAAAATAAAAGATCTTGGCTTAGTTTTTATTTTTAAAAATTAAATAACATTTTAGAAACATTTACTCTTTAACTTTATTTATCTGATACATTGTATTTCCCAAAATAACATTTCAAAAATTTTTCTCTGGCTGCGGAATTTTACTTTAACTTCAACCAGTTATTGATTGGGTTATTTATTACTGCTTGTGCTTTGATTGTGTTGGAGAATTTCTTACCAACTTTATTGGTTTTCTTCTGTCTAAAAACGAAAGAAAAGAATAAATAAAAAGAACAAAAAAAAATTTTTTTTTTTTGGTCATAGGTATTTCCTCTTACATAGTCGTAAATTTTTATGATCCGACTTCGACGAATCTCTGTTGTGTAGAATTTTTGATCTACAGAAAAACTATATAAATATCTTTCTTTTTTGAGAATAAAGTAAATGTAGATATGTTTTACTTTTTTTCCTATTTATCTACTTTTTTAATATTCTATCCGTTTATTACAATGCATAACCAAGTAATTTTGTAACACGAGAGGGGTGAGGTGCTGCTCTTTTTCTTAAACTACACTACTTTTTCCACATAATATAAAATTATAACATAGATAATTTTATATTATACTTATTGTTTGAATATAAAATTAATGCTTCTTATTGTTATTATTGAAATTCTTTATCTCCTTACTTATTATTATTTCTTTTACTTAATTCATCTAATTTAAGGAAAGGTGGTATGAAGATACTGTAAAATGACTATGGATTCATTGTCCTTGATTATTAATTTTTAGTATTAGTGAATGCTGAAAAACTATACTAAAAAACTACTGAAAAACTGTATAAATATATTTCTTTTTTATGTATGAAGTAAATGTAGATGTGTTTTACTTTTTTCCTATTTATTTCTTTATTTTTTTTAAATATTCTATCCGTTTATAACAATGCATAACCGAGTTATATTTTAATTTGAGATGGGGAGGTGCTGCTCTAGTTCTTAAACTACACTATTTTTTCTTCCACATAATATAAAATTCTGACAAAGATAATTTTTTATTATAATAATTGGTTGAGAATAATTATTATTTTAATCATACAAAATTATTTCCTCCCATTGTTTATTATTGAAATTTTTTATCTCCTTATTTATTACTATTTCTTTTACTTAATTCATCTAATTTAAGGAAAGGTGGTATGAAGATATTGTAAAATATCTACGGATTCATTGTCCTTAATTATTATTTTTATTGTTAGTGAATACTGAAAAACTATACTAAAAATCTACTGAAAAAATTTGAATATATTTCTTTTTTAAGTATAAAGAAAATGTAGACATGTTTTACTTTTCTCTTATTTATTTATTTGCTTTTTTGAATATTCTATCCATTTATAACAATGTATAACCAAGATATTTTGTGATTTGAGAGGCGGAGGTGCTGCTCTAGTTCTTAAACTACACTATTTTTTCAACATAATATAAAATTCTGACAAAGATCATTTTTATTATAATAATTGTTTGAATATAATTATTATTTTAGTCACAGAAAATTATTGTTTCTTATTGTTATTATTAAATTGTTTTATCTCCTTAGTTATTATTATTTCTTTTATTTAATTCATCTAATTTAAGGAAAGGTGGTATGAAGACGTTGTAATGTCTATGGATTCATTGTCCAGAATTATTAATTTTTAGCAATTGTGTTTTTGCAAAATGAGATTAAAAAGCTGGTTAAATATCAAACAACCAGAAAGAGGCTTATGTACGAATGCTATTGAGAACATTTAGGGGTTTGCAACACGCACTTTTTACTGCTAAAGCAAAACGCAAAGAATACACTTTATAAAATTTCTGATCAAATTATAGAAGGAAAAAAAGAAAAACGTACTTTTTTCCCAAAAATTACGTAAAAGTTTACGCAAGACACTTTCTATAGACATTTCATAACATTATGTAAATAAAACACTCTCTGGTTATCGGAAAAAAAAAGAAAAAAAAGGAAACTACTTGAAAATTCCGTATGACTTATTCAAAAAATTATATTCATTTAAAAAAATCTTTTTAAATATTTTGGTGTTGTTACTTGAGGTATTTTCGCTTATGAAGGGCAGATGATTCCAAAATCTGCAATGACATGCAATATAATATTCAAAATGGTCTCAGAGATAAAAGCTTAATGTTTTTTTTTTTTTCAACTATGTTGGTAAACTCTTGTATCAGTCATATATTTAATGTAATAAATAAAACATTTTACATAAACTTACTGAAGGGGGAGAAATTATGTTTTGCAGTTCGTTCAAATTTATGTTCGTTATTCATGCTCGTTAAAATCATTAAAATGATGCATGCATTTAAATAGTTTAATTAAGGATTGTAAGAAAAATAAAAAACAAAAATTTAAAAATACGATATTGGTCACTTTTTTATTATTTATATTTTTACCTTTGTCAAAATGAAAAAAAGAATGCATATAATTTAATGGTAAAAATTTTCCAGATTCAAACTATTTCTCAATTTTGTATGATTTAAAATTTCAGGTTAGTAATATGAGCAATATTAACTTAATTTTACAAAAGAAAAAAAAGATTTTCTCTGTAGAATTAAATACAGCTTTGCATCATTTGCCATTTTTACCTCTTGTTATTCGATATAAATATGCTATGAATTATGATATTTTTTACAAACAATGCAATGCTTAGAATTTTCCCTTTTCCTCAAATCGGAAGACTTTTTGAATTTAATTTTCAACAGTGTTTAATTTAAAAGTGATTCATATCTTTATAATATAAAAAGAAATCTCTATATTGCGAACGACAAGTTCATTAAAAAAATATCAGAGCATTTTGAAATAATTAAATGTAATACTTTGAACTTTTGATATTTTACTTGTTATTACAATTTTGAATGTCAAGTGAGTATTGATACTTTAACCAGAATTGGGTGGGGAAGGGGTGGAAAACTAGTTGGTATTAATTTTAACAATGAATTAAGCAGTACAGTGTAAAAAGTTACGCTTCAATTGTAATAATTACCGTAAAATCAATGAATCACTCTAATTAAATAAATATTACTGTTAAAGTGACGGTATAATATTTTAACTTAAAAATAGATTTTACGGAAGATGCACCCAAAATGCCTGTACTTATTCCGTAATTTGATACAAAATTCTTTACCCTGTACTTGTATTTTACATGAGATTGCTCTTTGCGCGTTAAAACATTAAATTATTAAAATATAATAAATAAAATTAAATAAAACATCAGATAAAAATGCAATATATTTAATTTTATTATTTTCCTCAACGCTTACATCAACAGAGAATGCTTAGATATTCAATAAACTCTAGTTTGAAAGCAGAAAAAGACATTTTAAAATTCCTTTCAAGCATGAAAATTTAATTAAAACTAATGGTGAAATTGATTTTAAACATTTGCATGATTCTCACGTGATTGCTATTTAGAGAAAATTAATTTTAAAAAAACGAAAACAGTTGTAAATACAACAGATTAAACATCGTAAACACATATATTTCATTTCATATTTCTACTTGCTTTTACATCCTCACCCCCACCAAACAAATTTGGTTGCTCCCTAAGCTCCCACCCCCTCAAATCTTCTTGCATAGATATATATTTCTGAGGGTCAGGGTCATAGGGTGAGGTGCAGGGACACCCCTCCCACCCACGCCTCTGCATCTTGCTACTACTGCTACTATATATCCCTAGACTACATCGTTAACTAGACTATTGGGGGAAGGGGGCAGCACAGATTTTTTTTCGCCCTTCTATAAGTTATGTTTAGGGTGGGGGAGAACTGTCGCAGGAGGTGCTGAATGACGTCATTATTGCTTTCCCCTTATTTTCCCGAGGGGTTATAAGTGTGGGTGCTTGTAGAGTCTGGTATAAAAAATTAACTTCCTGGACTCAGAGTGACTGTTTTTTTTCTAGGGGGCATGGCTATTTTTGGTGCCTTCTCTATACCAAATATTGTTTTGTTTACATGATAACTTAATTTTTGCTTTGCTACAAGTGAGTACATTTAACAAGAAATATTCCCCGAATTGCGAAACATTTATATTGAATATGTTGAATTATTTTTCTGAGGTCTTTTGAATCGGCTGTGCGCTCAGAAAAAACGGTGCAAAATTGCACCATAATATCTTTACAACAACGATGCTAGTTTTAAGGTATTAAATTTAACTGTGTTTCCATTCAAGAGAACTGAACCATATAATAGTGTAATCAAATTTAGGAAGCACGATTATTTAGTTTAATTTGCTGCCAATTTCTATTAAATGCAGCCTTAATAATTTTCAATTAAAGTTGCACTGTAACGAAATAAAGAGGTCATAATAAATAGAATCAATAAGAGATCATCCTCTTAAAATTTCTGACTGTATTGTGTAACTGTAGATTTCAAAGTAAGAAACAAATAAAAGAAATTCATCAATTTTCAAAGTTCAATACAAAACAATTTTTGGAGCTATTGAAACATAAAATTTTAAAAAGTAATTTTTTTAAAAAATTTCGAATATTTTTTTTTTAATAAAAAAACTTTTTCTCCAAAATTTGTTTTTAATGTTAAAAAAACCTTAACTTATCTTAAATTAAAAAAAATCAACCCCTCTTTATTGTTTAAAAATCATAAAAGTGGTGAATTTTTAGTAGAAAACATGTTTTCCCGTAAATTAAAGAATAGAAACAAGTTATAGTTTATGATTTGATTTTAACACCATTTCATTTCAAATAGTATTATAATCATGTGCTAGTAAAGTAAGTAAATAATAAAACAATATCATAAAATACAATAATAACATGATATACAATAATATCATAAAATAATTAAAAAAATTTTAGGCGCTAAAAATAATTCAAATATATTATGAAGATGGAGAAATGATCGCGGCAATTTACAACCTGAGTGTGCTATTACTAAATTTATTTCTTGCCTTGTATACATTTCAAGTACAATACAATTCAAATTTTTAGTAGCAATCGGTATTTATAAAAAACATATATATTTTTTAAATATATAAACATAAATTCATTTATAATACATATTGATTTATAATTAACAAAATTCGATTAGCAGCATTTTTAAAAAATATTTCTTTATATATATTTTCGCAAAATAAAAAATATTTGTGCTAATCAATCAATTAACTGAAGTTTTGAAATACGGAGGAAAAAAAAACGTCGATATTGACATTGGCACACATTTTATAAAGCTTCTAGTCTCGAGTCCCCAAGTGTCCCTCTAGCTATCGAGAGGGGGTATTCAAGGGGATGGGGGTGTATTTTGAAGGTCAAAACGTTGGGCACGCGAAGCCTGTCTGTTCTTTTTGCTTACCAATTTATTGAAAAACGAGGAGGAAGTGTAATCAGTGCGTACGTACTACTCTTCCTATTTTTTTTTCCCATATCAGTTGTAAAAACTGTTCTCGATTTTTTTTTTTACTCCTCACTTGAACATTTACATTAGAATTATTCTATGTTAGGTGCTCAAATATTGAATAATTCAAGTATAGGTGGAAAAAAATAATTAAATCTAAATTGTTTCTATCCACTTAATCCACTATCAGAACAGATTTTTCAAATCTTTGTCAAAAATGGTCATTAAAATATACTCTTTACGAGTCGGGAGATGAAAATAAATTAATAAAAAGAATTAATTAACATTTATCAATTTGTTATGGACATAAATTAAATAAAGTGTTGAATTAAGATTACCAAAAAATAAATAAGTCATTACAGTTTAATGATTATAACAAAAATTATTATTTCAGTTGATAAGCGTTTGCTTTTCATTAGAAAAACATTTATTAGTTTCATTTAACGAATAAATTGGTTTTTTATTCTTTGAATTCCATTTTTTGATATGATTTATTTCGATAACGGTTCATCCAACTTTAGTGGCCTTTGCCCCCTTGTTTAAAATATTACTTTAGATCCACACAAGTGCAAGTTTTAATGAGTTAATTTTTGAGAAAGTTATTACTCATTTAGGACATATAAAACATTAAAGTGGACACATTTAGTAAAACACATTTAGGAACTATTAAAGAACGACCTTCCTAAGTTTTTGTATTGTATATTATGGATTGAACCATAATATCATTGTTTCATATTCTTACTATCGTTCAACTTGACGGATACATATGTTTATCATTACATACGTAGACTTAACATTTTGAAAGTGACATAGTTCAACTTAACACCTTATTATGGTGAGAGCGAATTACAATTGCATTATAGTTTAAGGTACACATATTATGGTTTAAAGTTGAACCAATCTTTTTGATAACTCAATGAGCAAAACAAATTGACCTTAGATAATGAGCAAAACAAGTTTTTGGATTGTATTTTATGGATTGAACCATAATATCGTTGCTTCATATTCTTGTTATCGTTCAACTTGACGGATACATAGTTTTATCATTCATTACATACGTAGTCTTAACATTTTGATGGTGACATAGTTCAACTTAACACCTTATTATGGTGGGAGCGAATTACATTTGCACTATAGTTCAAGGTACACATATTAAGGTTTAAAGTTGAACCAATCCTTTTGATAACTCAATGAGCAAAACAAATTGACCTTAGACAAATATTTTAAATGGAAAAGACATGAAGTTTAATTAATAGTTATCAAAAAATTTTAATTATTTTTATATTCATAATTAAATAAAATATATGATTTTTTTCAAGTTCTTCTCAAATCAAGTGCTTACACCGAGTTCTTCAGAGACGACTTAATTAATTTCTTCAATATTTATACACCCACCACCCATCTCAATCTAGTTTGAATTAGATTGCAGAAAGAAAGAAATTTATATGAACAATGAAACTCCATATCGCGATAAAACATGATTCGATCCACTATCGAGATTAAATAAAAAGATAAAACCAGCCACTGTAATAAAAGGACTAAATGATACTAACTTATGCACTGTATACATACAAACATGTACCTGCATTCTAGGAAAACTCATAAATGCCGTTCTTTTCCTGTCGGAGGCCGATAACGAAGCATAATACAATATAATAATCACATTAGTCGAACGCCGCAGTAAAGTGTGGATATACATGTATGGGTCCCTTTATTTGGGGCCCTGGTCGACAAATTGTCACGCACATCTCTCTACCTGGAAAATCAGAAAGAGATATTAATAAAGATGGGTATATAATAAGTGAATTGGTTCGATAGTTTTGGCAAATTGGGTAAAAAAATGGTGAAATATTTTGTAATTTAATATTTATGATGGTTTTTGTAGTAAGGTTGTTTTCTTAGATGGCTTCTAAGCTGTTCATTGTTTATTAATATGTGGCTAAGTATATCTTGCTATGAGGTGTTGACCTATGTTTATAAAATATAAACGTATTGAACTAGAAATAAAATTTAGATTTTTTTTTCCACCTTGATTCAGTTACAGTTTCGTTACCAACTGATAACCGTTTAAAACGATAACTTAAGTTAAAAATCAGAATGGAAAAAAATTATTGCAATATTTTTCAAGAAAACAAAATAAAAAATTATTGTAGATAATAAAGAATTATTTAAAGTAATCTGGTTTAGAAAGAAATTAATGGAATTAACAATATAGTTGTTATGGTTCGAAAAGAAAAGCTGAAGATTGGTTTTAATTTTGTCGGAAAAAACGCAATTTTGGAGTCTATTTTGAAAAGTGACCAAATTGCTGGGTCTACTGGGAGCTCTTGTTAAAAAGAAAATATGAATGAAAATGCAAATAATTTTACTCATATATGATATGATTCTAAATTAAACAACCATCGACTAAGATTGGAAACAGGTTCGAAATTTAAATCTGGGTTATAGCTGTTGGACTACAAAACGTTGATAATAATGCTATTATGAAATATCTCCAGTTGAAAGTAACCAAATCATGACTAACCATAGAATATTTATTCGGTTTTCAATACGGTATGAAATATCTCCAGTTGAAAGTAACCAAATCATGACTAATCATAGAATATTTATATGGTTTTCATCTCATACTCAAAGTTTTTTTTTTTTTTTTTTTTTAAAAAAAAAAAAAAGGAAACGAAATACCTAGTTTTACCAAAAATACCCCCCTTTTTTTTTCGTTTAAGCAGAGGTTTTGGTTTTCAAACAATAGCTGTATACAATTTNAAGTTTTTTTTTTTTTTTTTTTTGTAAGGGTGAGTGCTTGTCTTTTGAGTTGGTATAAGGCTTAATGAAATGTCAATCACTTTAATCATTAAACTCAGTTTTATGACTCACATACTGTAAGAAAAATAAAGTATCTGCGTCGAAATATTTTGTTTACTAATGTTTTAAAAACTTCGAGTCTGCAGATTGTTTTTTTTATTTCTTCAAGCTCAAAGCAGTTTTCTAGCTTTGCGGACCTTATTTGCAGATTTGTACCCAATGTTAGATTATAATTAGTTTGTAGATGCATTGCGGATGTGCAGAATGGGATTTAATTGTGATTTTTTGTGGTTTCTGTCGCCTACCAGCTGTGCGAAATTAGACTACACTGGAAAGCAATGACAGGATTCACGTTGACAAGTGTAATATTATATCCTCTTTTGAAGAATTTTTAAATTGCTTTTTTACTATCAGCCATTCGAGATATTTTTTTCAAAGTGAGGCGTAATCACAAAATAGAATTTGATTTGAGAAAATAATAATTGGTCTAACTGGCAAAAATCTGTGACCAAAATATGACATTGCCATATTTATATTGTTAAAAAGATGTAATTTTTTGTGAAATTACATGGTAAATAAGGTTCAGTAATTTCACAAAAAATTGGGTAATTTTTTGAGAAATTATTGAACCTTATTTACCATTTAAGTTAGTATTTAATCAACTTGATTTCATCATATTATGGTTGAATTTTGATATTTATTACGAGTTGCATCTTTTGACACTCCATACATTATGTTTCAAAGTTAAATTATTTATTTATTTATTATTATTTTGATAATATATTTGCAATTTTGCTTAGAAAGGAATTCCAATATTTCAAATAAGTACTAAATTGTAGTTATGTAATGAATTAAATACTGTGAATGTTCAGTGGCGTGCAGATTTTAGCTTGAATATTCTTATAACTTCCTTCAAATTTTAGTTGTTTATTCATATTATTTAAGAAATCTTTTTAAAAGAAGCGTACAAAAACCTTTCTGTATTGACAATATAGGGCAGTTTTGATAGGAAATTATTTTCATAGCATTTTTTGTTATCAAATTAAAGTAATAATATATTGGACGAAGACTTTTGCAATTTACTGCATATACGTGACGTGACTGAAATATGAGTCAGTATAATAGATGGATTAAGATAAATTTTTTTCTTTCAAAATAGTTTAGTTCTTATGTAATTTCGAGAAAGTATCTTACCTTAAGTTGCCTTTAAATGGAAATAAATGATTTTTGCTAATTTTGGCACTCGAATACAACAATAACAGTCAACGTTTTCAGCAACAATTCAACGGTTGTACTTTCCTTAAAAAATTAAATGTTTATGAAAAATTAAAATTAATTTTAAAAAAAATAAAAATCACTTTGAAAACAAATTAAAATCACATAAAAAATAAGTTGGGTTCACTTGTGGAATTTATGTTAATTTATTTATCTTGGGGGAAAAAAGCTTTTTTCCCTTATCCATAAGATTTTGCACCTGAAACTGAAAACCATTCTTCAATAATGCAATTACTCAAGTTTTTTTAAAAAAATGGAATGCTAGCAAAATTTAATCGGTAAAAAATATTTTTTTATTAGTTTTCGATAAGTATATGTTTTTTGTTTTAATTAAAAAAGTATTTGTCTAAATTATTTGCAATATTTTGCATATTAGATTGAAACTGGTTTTAGCTATTGAGAATGGTATGGCAATTTATTTCATTGCAAAAGCACGTGATTCTATATCATTGGCCTCCATGCATTGAACATGCATGATAATGGAGCCATGAAAACAGTTTAAGAAAAGATAAAACAGTTATAAACATCAGAACAATAAGAGTAAATACATGAAAACAAGAATAATAAAAAGAGTAAACACAAACGAAAGTCAGTCTCTTAACGTCAATCGTATATCAAATTACGTTGATAAAAGTATAATTATTTAAAAGTCACATTAAACATTTTAATTTCTTTTTATCAAAATCATATTTTTAAAATCTTTAAAAGAAGAATCATATTTCAATCATATTTTTAAAAGAATCTTTAAAGAAAAACAGCACAGAAGACGACAAGAACAGTGCCTCAAATTAAATTGAATCACTCATTCCAGTTTTAAAGATTCGGTGACTCCCTTATTCAATGAATCAGCGAGTCACTTCTTTCTTTTTTTTTCATTTTCAAGTAGTAAGAATTGTCCTAGCTATGCGCTATTTATAAAAAATGTTAAAGGAGGATATCGTTAGTCCATATCATCTTGCTCCAAATTTACATAGTTGCGTTAACTTATGACAAAAGAACAATACAAAAAAAGCCTTTCTGTCAACATAAACTACTTTAAACGTCTTAATGAAGGTAAGCGATTATTCGCAATAAATAACAAAGTTTATACATTTTTTTTATGGAACTTCCAACTTAAATCATTTTACGTAATTAATCCACACACCTTTCCAGAAGAATTTAAGGTCTAGAGAATTAATATCAGCTTTAGATAATCTCCTTTTTATAATTAAGTAAAAATGGTTGGCAACACCTCGACAAGATTCAGGTCAGATGAATAAAGATGTCTCTCGTTTCTTTCTTTTTTCTTTTCTTTACTTTCCTACGTCAAATCTACGCTCGAAGATGATTAAGAATTTATAGCTCTAATCACAAATTGCTAAACCGAAATCACAACGTGGGAATGAATTATTGTCTGATGACTTTGGAGGTCTCGTAAATTATCGCCCATCTTGTGAGTTTCTGTTTGCCAAAAGTTAGCAATGGATTGGAAGGGGGGTAGGGACCTCCTTGACCCCTTAATCCAACTGGAGTGAGTTGTAGAGAGAAGAGTTCAAGTGCAAAAGAAACTTCCCATAAATAAGAAAGTCGTAAAAAAAGAAGCTTATGTGGGAGAGGTCTTCATGGGTAACTATAGATCTAGGTACTGTTCTTCAATAAAGTCGAACATTCTTGTTGCCCGGATGTGTTCTGTTTAGATATAGCCGTCTACAAAAGGGACATCCATGAAAGTCTGTCTGGTTGTGTGTGGTCTTTGGTATTGAATCAGAAGATAGCTTTAGAATATTTACAATGGCGGTGTTGTGTTTTTATGAAGCAGGTTTTATTAAGATGTAGAATTTAAAAATAGAATTTGAGATTGATATTTAAAATCCGCTTCCTTAGTCACTGAAATTGTTATTGGATTAATCATCACCACCGCTACATTCTGAAACATGAGTCTTTTTGCTTTCTAATATTTATTTTATATATTAATTTGCACTTTTTGTATAAATCCACAGATCAAAATAGCATGAGATTATTTATTTTCGTATTTACGTTAATAGATTGAAAGCATATGGGATTAAAAACCTAGAAAAATACATGGGAATGAAACGAAATCGACATTTTCTTTTTCAGATATTAGCAGAAAAATTCTATTAAAATTTATTACTCGGACAATGTAACATCTCTAGAGTTTTATTAAAAGTAAATTCCTGACCTACAAGCCCGAGGGACCTAAGAAATCTTTCTTCAATTTTATCATTTCCTAATTTTTTTGCCACAGATTTAGTTTATAACCCAGTTTGATCTCACCAAATTACTTAAATTATGTTGATTGAGTTTGTTGTGAGATATATCCAATTTCAGTAATTATTACATTTCCTTCAGGAGATTGAATCCATTGTTGAATTTTGAATTATGTTTTGAATCGTACGGGCAAGGAATAGGAGTAGTTATCGCACAGTATTATGTGTTAATTAAAAGCATACAGCTATTTCTACTCTATAAACAAGCATTATATTTAGGATATTGAATGATTTTTCTGTTCTGAAACCTCTAATTCTTTGCAACAAAGAAAAAATTTCACAAATTTAGCTATTTTTATTCATGGTGCTTTCGCTTTCATGCTGGCTGTTACGAAATGATCTACTTTAATATATATATTCCTTAAAATCCTTGTCAAAAAGGAAAGTAAAGTATACACATAGTCTTCTTTTCACACAAATTCCCATTCTCTCTCAAATTAACATTTGATCGAGGAAAAAACAAAACTGCTTTCGAAATCAAAAAAATTACAATGTAGGAAGATGGTTTTAGAAATTTTTTAAAGCCTGTTTGATTGCTGGAGGAAGAACTCCAGCTTTCAACAGGTAATCAAGCAGGTTTTGGTGTTTTGTGCACCTGTCTTTATTATTTGTTATTTAATGAATTTCGAAAGCATTTTAGTTTTTTCCTCTCTTAAATATAAATTCACGTCCTCCAAATGTGCGTACTTAGTCTTTATTTTTGAAAAAAAAATTCGAAAAACTACACATTAAGGATGGTCATTAGTGAATACCCTGTATACAGAAACATTAATTAAAATTTATTTTACTGCATAAAATTCTGCTTCTGTGCTAGAATGTTTTCAATTAGCTTCCTTTGAAAAAAAAAGTTGTAATGGCTATTAAACATTTGTTTAAAACTTATTTAGTTTTCTCTGGCGTGAGAATATTAATCAGTTTTAAAAGAAACTGCAGATCTATAATCACCATTTTCATCTTAGCGATGTGAGCTTTGAGTTTAATGGCAGCAATAATAATAAAAAGAAAATTGTTAAGAATTTAGCGACCAGGGGTGAAACGAACACGATTTAAAATGGAAAAGGAAAAGTAATCTTATTACAAGAATCGATTAGTCTGTCCATTTTGATTAACACAGACTGCATTTAAAATATCAAAAATTCATAACTTGGTAATTCCATTCAAATAATAATGAAATCATGATTATTTGAATTTAAATTGTACGATCGAATTCATTAACTAAGCCTGACTACAGCAGTCATAATCCCATTCGAATCTTTCATTCCATCTCTAATGTATTCAATCGAATCATTACCCTATCTTTAATGTTCTTCACAGTCCACCCTGGGGTTCGAATAAAGCGATTATGTTCCTTCAGAGTTGAAGAAACGTTGGAATAATAAAAAAATTGATAAATTCATGCTGAAAAAAAAAATGTATTCTATGCATGCACCAGTATATTCCAAGTAGTTTTGAATCGTGAGTTACAAGGGAATGGTTTGATTCCTGGAGATGTGAAGCCAGTCCTTTTAAGTATTGCTAAGATCCTCCCCAATCCGCCTTAAATCACGACTTTTACGTCATTGCTCGCCTCCCCCTCCCTTTTTCTATCACGTGCTTCCTTCTGAGAAAATGCTCATATTTTGTTAAAGTTCGCACCCTTAACTCGGTCGTAAATTCTGATGGTTAATACACTGTGTATAAGATATTTTTCTTTTTATTTGTTCTGTTTTAAGACCCCACCCCTTGAGGTTGTTCTTTTTGGAATGTTTGTTATGCTTGGCTTTTTTTCTTTCTCTTCCATTAGACTGCTTATCGGGAATGGATAAAGAGAATATCTATTTGCAAAGCTTGAAGTAAAGATTTTAAGAGATTGTGTTTTTTCACCTTTGTATATTTTAAGGAGTCGCAAGTCTTTTTTTTTTGCTTACTGTACCGCAGATCTCTAATGGTTTAAAAAACATTAAATTTTAAATTTAATTTTGAGTATATTTTGCTAGGAAATATACTAACGAATTCAGTGTTTAAATTTTCTTTTCAATTTAATTTCAAAGGTGAGGAAGTTCTTCTATTTTTATTTGATTTTTCCTAGTTATATAGTTTCTTCCAATGGATCATTTTTACTTTATTTTATTTTATTACCAGCTTTGAACAGCTGACCAATTTTTTGAGTTTACGACAATCAATTTTCAACTCCATAGCCAGCCTTGTGATGTTCAACCCAACCCAGAAGACAAAAGAACTTTTAGATGAAGTATTATTTTTTTTTATAACTGTTGGTGAACTACTGCCCCAATTCTGAGTTTACAACTATTAATGTTAATTTTGTAGCCTTGCAATTTCGAACCCAACCCAGAAAACACGAAAATTCCTATATCAAGCATTGGAAGAAACTTGTCTTCATGGCGGACTTTCTGATGGAATTAACCCGCATTTGCGTTATATGGAGAGGAAAACCACGTAAAGCTCCCATGACGAGTCCGATAGCAAGGGGATTTTAATCCAAGTTCCGTTGAATATTAGGGGTATTTCATATCGGCAGAGTGGAGGCGAAAATTAAAACAAAAATAAGTATCAAAACTTCTATCTCACATTAAACGGGAAACACCTTGAATTCCATTTGAATGAACAAAAAAATCACACATTTATTCTATCTATTCTATCCTGGATTATTCTATTCTAAATTCCAAGTTTCTTATCCTTGGAGGTGTGTTTTGTATAACGTTGTTTACGCATAACGAGCGTCCCTTTTTTATTTGGATAAAAATGATTGCTACATCGAGAGTATACTGTACAACAAAATTTTCGAAAAAATTTTTCTAGTTGATTTTACGATATTAAATATAAAGCGTGATACACTAAAAAACCTAGGTCATTAATAAGCTAATTAACATTTTAAATTATATATATTCCACGAGGATGTGCATACGCATTATTAAACATCCATTCGTGTGTTCCATTAAAGAATAGAACTGTTCTAGAGAATAACGAGTAAGAAACAGTTAACAGAAATCACCGGGGCGTATAAAAGCAAACCGGGATTAACATGGTCTTTGCCATCGAATAAGAAAAGAAAAAATAGAAATAGAAAGAGAAGAATTTCTCCCCATGGGTTTCTCTGCCGGGTGATTAGCTTTAATTAACGATCTCCTAACAGCATTCCGAAAAGGCAATTCTCGCCTCTTTTAATTGATAATTGAGGCCGAAGATTAGGTTAACCGACTCGGGCGGCCCATTGGACAGACGATGGATTTCCGTTTAAATGTGACTCTGATTTTGGTCACGAATAAATTTGATTTCTTATTCTTTTTTTTCTTTTGATTCCATTGGAAAGTGATATCAGAATGGATTTTGACTTCCTAATTGTTTCTATTAGTTATTATATCTCTTTTTAATATGTAGAAAGGGTTTAATACCCATCATTTTATTCTCTATTAAACTGACAAGAACAAGATTTTGACTTTGTCACATCGGATAATTATCGGATATCGTACCATTTTATTTTGTATATATATATATTTTAAATTTGCGATATATCCCTAAGAAATATTGTTCATGAATAAATATGCTTTCTTATTCTCTTTTCTTTGATATCAGAATGGGTTTGATTTCTTATCCTTTTTTTCTTTTAATTCCATTGGAAAGTGATATCAGAATGGATTTTGACATCCTAATTGTTTGTATTAGTTATTATATCTCACTTTAATATGTAGAAAGGTAACCCATCATTTTATTCTCTATCAAACTGACAGGAACAAGATTTTGACTTTGTCACATCGGACAACTATCGGATATCGCAATATTTTATTTTGTATACATACATTTCAAATTTGCGATATATCACTAAGAAATATTCGTCTGAATAAATATGCTTTCTTATTCTCTTTTCTTTGATATCATTGGAACTTGGTATCAGCATGGGTTTGATTTCTTATCCTTTTTTTCTTTTGATTCCATTGGAAAGTGATATAAGAATGGATTTTGACTTCCTAATTGTTTGTATTAGTTATTATATCTTTGTCACATCGGATAATTATCGGATATCGCACGGTCTTATTTTGTATTTATATATTTTAAATTTGCGATATATCGCTAAGCAATATTCGTCCGAATAAATATGCTTTCTTATTCTCTTTTCTTTGATATCATTGGAACTTGGTATCAGCATGGGTTTGATTTCTTATTCTTTTTTTCTTTTGATTCCATTGGAAAGTGATATCAGAATGGATTTTGACTTCCTAATTGTTTGCATTAGTTATTATATCTTTGTCTCATCGGATAATTATCGGATATCGCATAATTTTATTTTGTATTTATATATTTTAAATTTGCGATATATCGCTAAGCAATATTCGTCTGAATAAATATGCTTTCGTATTCTCTTTTCTTTGATATTTTGGAAGTTGATATCAGAATGGGTTTGATTTCATATTCTTTTTTCTTTTGATTCTGTTGGAAAGTGATATCAGAATGGATTTTGACTTCCTAATTGTTTGTATCAGTTATCATATCTCTTTTTTAATATGTAGAAAGGGATTAAGATCCATCTATTTCTTCTCTATTAAACTGACAGAACAAGATTTTGACTTTGTCACATCGGATAATTATCGGATATCGCAACATTTTATTTTGCATATATGTATTTTAAATTTGCGATATATCGCTAAGAAATATTGGTCATGAATTAATATGCTTTCTTATTCTCTTTTCTTTGATATCATGGGAAGGTGATATCTGAATGGGTTTTAACTTTCTATTTGCCTGGTTTAGTTAGAACTTGTCTTTTTAATATATGGAATGGCTTTTTAGTTTTCTTTTAATCCTGTATTAAACTGACTGTACAAGAATTTGACTTTGTCACATTAGCTGTATATCGTCAAGAAATATTGATATTTCATGGTGTATTGGAATGCTTATTTTATTTTAATTGATTTACATTATTTCATATGATAATGATATTACATTATTTCATATGATATTGATATTTCATGGTGTATTGGAATGCTTATTTTATTTTAATTAATTTACATTATTTCATAGCTGTTAATTTTACTAGATTTATCAGTATACTATTGGAATTCGTCAGTTTCTTCTGGTCTACTGGTTTAATAAAAATTCGTTTTTTTTTGTTGTTGTACATTTTAGAAAATTTCCTGAAATTTAGTAAGTTTCCCAAAAAATCCCTATTGAAATAGAATTTCTACACAATTTATTGCTTGCTTTAATATTTGAATATGTATTACTAATACATCAGAGATGCCAACTGCTCCGGACACGAAAAAATAATTTTAAAAACGGTATCTAATTACAAACTAAATTTCGCATATAATTGGTTAAATTTGCGTACTTTTTAAAAGGTTTAACATGACTGCACTATGCAAAGTAGCGAATTTTATAAGAATTATTTAGAAATAGTGGTGGATAAAAACCTAATAAATCAAATGTATTAAACCAAGAATCATACATTAAAAAACTACCACTCTAAAATATTTATTCGCTGTCCGGAGCAAGTTGTCATCTCTGATAGATAATGAAGCGAACCGCATTTTTAGTAATCAGTTTAAAGCTCTTGCAGTTTTAAAATTTTCAGTTTACTTTTATTCAGGGCAACCTTTTAAAATTAATAAAAAGAAAACTTTCATTTATCAATAATAAATTACTGGTCGATTACAATTCACAATTATAAATTAACAAAATAGAAAAAAATTCAAATTGAAGTTCATTTAATGTCAATTATTGGTGATAAATATTGAGGACTATTTATGGTTATTAGTGTAATAAAAGTTTTGTATTTTGAGGAAAATCCCTAAAATTCTTTATATGTTAAAAAATTTGGTATATTATGCCACAGCTGTGGTGAAATTTACACTATTTCGTAAACAATGCTGGTAACTATTTTATTTTTACACATTAAACAATATTTTCGTAACCACAATATAATTTTATGACATTCATGGTAATACGAAATTAAATAACTATTGCGATCGATAATAAAAGGGACATTTTCGTATTCAATATATTGGTATAGTCAATAATTGGTAGTAGTCAATATATATTGGTAGTAGTCAATAATGATGACGATATAAATCGTACCAGTTATCGATAATAAGCTCGATATTGCAATCGATTTTATCATTCCTTATAATTACTTCAATATTATCGTAGCTCATGTTTATCGTATATTCAGTGTGAATCATTATTCAACGCTGAACGGATTTTTCTAAGTGTTTTTGAAACTATGAAAAAATTTGAAAAATTAGCAGATAATAAAGCCTTTAACTTAATAATAAAGCCTTTGAATAGCAGGAAAAATTTTTATTTAGTGAACCATAAATGCTTTTAAATTTAAAATTACAAAAGTACAAACCTAGCTAAAAAAAAAACAGGAAAGGAAATTTAGTGAACTACTGCATTTTATATTTAACTTAAAATTAATAATAGATTCGTTCTTTTTTATTTTCATTATTTATTTAAACTATAACGGCAAAATATTCATCTATTAGTACATGCATTTTAAAGGAAACCCTCAGATTTAGGAAGTTTAAAGAATTTCTAAGAAAGTGGTTTTCAAATGTAAATTTCAAAGCAAATTTTGTAAAGCAACAGTTTTGTGTCATAATAATTTTAATGTCGTTTTACTATTCATAGAACTAGTGTTGTATCAGAGAAAAAATTTTAAACGTTAAACAAAAGTTTGAAAGTTTACATTTGTTTTTAAAACATTTTTAAAACGTCTTTTTGACATACATTGGTTGTTACTAATCAATTTAAAACACCTTCTTTCTATCAGTCAGCCTAAGAATAGCTTTTTATATCAACTTAATTCATGGCCAAGCAACGGCATTTTGGGGTAAAAAAATTTATAATTGATCTAGTAATATAGTTGAAAAAGAGTATATACTTCTAAAATAGCCTTCCGGCATACATTTCTTGTTCTTGCAATTTGCCAATGCAAGAACGCTTTCTAGCAATTAGTGAATGCAAGAATACCTTTTTTCGTTAACTTAATTCAAGAACACTTACTAACAAATATATCACAAACGATATGAAATAGATCTCTTGAGATTTTCTAAAAATCTAGAAACTTTAAAATAGCCTTTCGTATACATTGGTTGTTCTTGCAATTTGTCAATGCAAGAACGCTATCTAGCAATTAGTGACTACAAGAATACCTTTCTGCATTAACTTAATTCAAGAACACCTTTTTGCATTAACTTAATTCAAGAACACCTTCTTGCATTAACTTAATTCAAGAACACTTACTGTCAAATCTATCCCAAAAGATATGTAATAGACCTCTTGAGATTTTCTTATAATCTAGGAACTGTAAAAAAAAGCCTTTCACATACATTGGTTGTTCTTGCAATTAAGGAATGCTAGAACAAATTTTTGCATTAACTTAATTCGAGAACACCCTTTGTCAAGCCTATCGAAAAAGATATGTAATAGACAGACTTCTTGAGATTTTCTACGAAATTAGAAACTTTCTAAAAAAGCTTTTGACATACATTGGTTGTTTTTGCAATTAGAGATGTAAACACAAGAACATATTTTTGAATTAAGTTAATACAAGAGCACTAGCTAGTATTAAATAAATGCAAGTCATTAACATTTAACATTCATTGTTATTAACTTTATTAACATACTTTATATAACATGCATTGGTTGTTTTGCAACTAGAGATGTCAATACAAGAACATATTTTTGACTTCAGTTGATACAAGAGCACTAGCTAGTAATAAATAAATGCATGTCATTGTTATTTAAATGTTATGGCTAAAAAAAGAATTTTTTTTTCTGCTTTTATAAGCTCCGAAATGCAATGTAATATTTTTTCTAGAAATTTGTAAACTCATCATATGATTTTTTGCCATTTGTCGTTCCTGTATCAAACAACAGATTTAGCTCCTCTCTGCGTAATGTTTAAAACATTTCCGTTTCATAAGACAATTCCAGTCATACATAATATCATTGTCTGAAGAAAATGAAATCTTTTTTTTTCTCTTCGGAAATTCGCGACTAATGCTTAAAAAAATCCGGTGTGGAAAAAAAAAGAAAAAAGAGGGGAGAGCAAACGAAGAATTTTATCCAATGAAAATAAATCCAACCTCTTCGCTTATATTAATTATAGATTTGTAGTATTTGAACCAAAACAGTTGAAATCACTTTTCTTCTTTTTGGCGTGAAATTACTGGTTTTCCACAGAATCGCTATTTTGGTTTCCAAGAACAAACAAAAGAATTTAGAAATGGACACCTTTTTTTGTCATTTATTTGTTTCTATCATGTTTATTTTTTTGTTATTTTTCTTATACTTACTTGTATTTAGTGGGAAATTCCTTTTCGCAACATCAATACTTGATATGAAAGGAGAAGAAACAATGTACCAGTAAGGGAATAGAAAAAGTATGTGTTTATATATTTTTTTTTGTCTCCTAATAGTATTTAATTTTGTATTTTGGCAACTGCTGTGTCGTCTATTAAAAAGAATTTTTGGCTGATTTCAATGATGCGAGAATTCGTATCAATACATTGCAAATGACATTTTTTTTTATCATTCACGTGTGACTATTTTAAATGATTTTGTCAGCAGGATTGTTTTTATATGTGTATCAATTTTATACGTTAATGATTTTCCACGTATGCAAATAAGTAGATGAAATTATTCACATCTTGTACCGTCTCTATCTTGACGATTTTTTTTTAGCTTTGTCTTTTTTACTTCTAATGCTTTTAATTCAGATAAGTTGAATAGAAATTGTGACATTTATGATTATTTTTCACCTCTATAAGCACCCGGCAAATTCAAAAACTTCCAAGTAAGTCATTAATCAGGTAAGTCATTAATTTATTCATTAATGACTTTCCATTTAGGAAAATAGATAGAAGACATTATTTATTTCTGGTATCGTCATAATTTTAATGATTATTTTTCTTAAGCTTTGCATTATTTTTCATTTCTAACATTTTTAATTCAGTTGAGTTGAAATCTTGACATTTGTGATTATTTTTCAAAAGCTCAATAAGTCCCTTAGAAAATTTGAATAAATATGGGTAATTATTTACTTCTTTTATCGTCTTTATAATTATATCTTAAGCTTTGCATCATTCTTTTATTCTTAATGCTTTTAATTCAGTTGAATTGAATTAAAATAGTATTATTTGTGATTATTTTTGACCAAGTCAATGACACCCCCGTTTCCGCAAATTCAAAATTTTTTTATCAATTTAATCAAAATTAATTCTCTAATGTTTAAATTTTAAGAAAATCTATAAATGTATACTTTTAATTTAATTTTCGAAAACATTATTTAATTTTATATGATACCATATTAGGTGATATATCTAGTGTTATAAGGAGCATTAGGCATAGCATTAGGCAACTGATATATCTAGTGTTATAAGGAAGTTTTGGTTAATTTAGATGATGTGAGTATTTGGGTGTAACAAAACGATGCAAAAAACTTTTTTTTTTCAACTCAAAGATAACTATTTCAAATAATTTTGTCCACAGAACTTGTTGTATATTTTAAAAGTCTTGTACTTAGCATTAATGACTTTCAATTCAGCCAAATAAATAAAGGAAATGACATGCATGTGTAACAGTTTGGCTTTTTATTAAGAGTTTTGTCTCAGAATTTGCCATATTTTTTTATTCCTCAGTTTCAGTAACGTTAATTCGAGTTTGGCATTCAGAGTTTTTACATATAACTATAGAAATTCTCAAATTGCTTAAGAATACTATATCAACATATCTGTGCACGATCAATTTTGAATTTATAAATCACTAAGGTTTTATGAACATATTTATGGCATTCAATTTTAACAAGTATAAATTGCAAATATTTCTCCGACATGTTGCACAGGTCAATTTTAACTTGCATAAATGAAAAACACATAAAATTTGCATACACAGCTTAATTTTCAATTACATAACTAATATGAATTTGATCATTCAGGTTTTATCAACATGAATGTTCAATATATTGACCAAACACAAATCATGAGTGTGAAAATTAAACCTCTGTGCTTAATTAATTTTTAAGATATAAATAAAACAATTTTGATTAACATATTTGAAAGTTTCACACATATAAGTAAAAAATGAATTCACATATAATGTATGATGAAAAAGTATACATGAAAATGTTACTTTTTCATCATATATTACGTTTAACGTTCATAATGCTATGCCTGATTGAATTTTAAATTTTTTTTTATGGCTCGTTTTATGGCTCCTTATGGCTCGTTATCAGTAATTTATCTTTATTTTTTAATAAGGTTTTAATTGATTAGAAAAATTTTAATCTTAAATTTATACTTTCGTAAATGACAAACATTAAACAATATATTTTGGGGTAGAAATCTTGGCTAAAGCTGATTTGCATTGAGCATAATTTATTATTATTTATTTTATTTTCAATGCTCACCTGTGTTAACATTTCGTCAATTCAGGCATTTACAGGAAGGTTTCTTGGTCACCATATTAGGTGACCACTTGGTCTTCGTCTTTCAGGGGCACCATATTAGGTGGGCCAACGTTGCTCCCACAGTAAGGACAGATAGTACAGAGAATGAAAAAACATCCATCCCGGATTCGAAGAACCTTTCTGATGCAAGGCCAGTTCCCTGACTCCCACACAGTCCGGTCGACTCCTTAACCATAGTACTAATATAGAATATTTGGGTTATGGATTATCATAGGATGGGTTTTGCGATTTTTTATACATTTATTTTTAATGCAATATGCCGACCGGCCTGTGTAGGGGTCAGGGAACTGCCCTTGCATCAGAAAGGTTCTGGGTTCGAATCCCTTGAAAGGCATGGATGTTCTTTCCTTCTCTGTAGTATCTGTACATACTGTGGATGCAACGTTGGCCCGCCTAATATGGTGCCCCTGAAAGAGTGACCAACAAATCTGCCCTTCAGATGCCTGTATGACCTAGGTCCTTATCCAGTTGGGCATTGGACAAAAAAAAATTTTTACAGCAATATTAATGTCGATTAATTTTACACAAAATGTTAACCAAATAATGTGAGTTTGTATTAACAGAGTATCAATTTCTTTAGAATTGAGCTCAAAATTAATAGAAAAATTTCTTCAATACTATTAATGGTATATGCTGTTCGATGACGGAGATAAAATAATATTAGATTAAAAATAAAAACAATAGTTTGGTATGTTTATGAAATTTCTTTCTACATTTATTTATTATTTTGGACGATTGAAAACAAAGCATTTTTTGTGCCTGCGTTAACCAATTTGAAAAATCCAAATTCTGAGCTTCGTTAACCATAGTGCAACCATAAAATATCTCTATTGGTACAAGGATCATGTAATCAGTTATACCTCTTAAATGTGGATGGATCCTTTGATTTCTTTTCTGTGTAAAATGAAAATGCGGATTAATTTTACTCAAAACATTCGTGACTAATATGAGTTCATAGCTGTCAACTCTATTGGGTTTTTTCTGTAGACTACTGGATTTTGCTGGATTCTCCCATTCTACTGGTTTAATGAAAATTCTTCTGGTTTTTGTACGTTTTAGAAAATTCCCTAAAATTGAAGTTTCCTTAAAAAATCTCTTGAAATAGAACGTTTGGGCAGATTATTGCTTGATTGAATATTTAAATAAGTGTCACATATGCATAAGGAAGAGAGCCTCATTTATAAAATTCAGTTAACTACCTCTATATTTGATAAATTAAATGTCTATTACTATTCAAAATTAAGAATAAACATAATATGTAATATTTCAAGATCATTTAATGTGAAATCATAACTGGAAAAAATTGCAGCCAATTAATCATCAAGAGAAGTTTGATTCTCATGGACCAATAATACCGTGATGGTTCCAACCATCATGATCTGTGATGGTTCCAGCCATCATGATCCGTGATAGTTCAAACCATCATGATCCGTGATGGTTCCAGCCATCATGATCCGTGATGGTTCCAACCATCATGATCCGTGATGGTTCCAACCATCATGATCCGTGATGGTTCCAACTACACATTGCCATGATGGTTTAATAGGAATACTTCTTGGGTCTCAGTAATATACCATCAAAACAATTGAGGTTTTTTATTTTTTTTTATTTTGGACCATCATAAATCAGTTTCTACATTGGAACGATAGTGGTTCGTGATCGTTCCAACATTTGATTTCTAAGAAACTACGATGTTCTAAATTTCTGATGGTTCGACGTGGACAAACCATCAAAAAAATTTGCTATTCTTATGTTGGACCATCATAAATCAGTCCAAATTCCTACATTGGGGTGATGGTTTCCCATGTTAGTTACCATCTAATATATAATGGTTCATGATGGAATAGAACACAATCAAGATTGTGTTCTTTCATTAATGGTAAACCATAAAAAATTTCGACTTAGGTGACGATGATAAAATGATATCTGAGTAATATACCATCAAAACAATTGAGGTTTTTTAAATTTTTTATTTGGGACCATCATAAATCAGTTCCTACATTGAAACGATAATTGTTCGTGATCGTTCCAACATTTGATTTCTAAGAAACTGCGATGTTCTAAATTTCTGATGGTTCGACGTGGACAAACCATCAAAACAATTTGCTATTCTTATGTTGAACCATCATAAATCAGTCCAAATTCCTACATTGGGGTGATGGTTTCCCATGTTAGTTACCATCTAAAATATAATGGTTCATGATGGAATGGAACACAATCAAGATTGTGTTCTTTCATTAATGGTGAACCATGAAAAATTTCGACTTGGGTGACGATGATAAAATGATATTGAGAGAAAAAATATTAGCCAAAATTTTGAGCAATTGATTTTGATATTTATTTATTATTCTAGATGACTGAAAACTAAATTCTTTTTGTGCCGGTGTCAATCATATCAATTTGTGGCATCCAAATCCGACCTCACCGAAAGTAGAATTGAAAAATAAATCATGTCTGTTTTCTTCACACCATTGGCGTTTCGTCGAAATTGGAGAATAAAAAGCTATAGATATTTTTTTTCTTCCCTTTTTGCAGATTCCACTTTTTTCCCCGTTTGATATCCAAGGCAAGAAAAAGCAAATATTTTATCAGAATTTGAAAAACTGGTTGTGGAAAATTGTCAGCCATGCTGAAACACTTCCATGGTTGGTTGACTAAGATCACAATTATCGCACAGAAAAGAATTTTAGTGTCTTTTGGAATTACGATTTCATAGAAAGAAAGGTTTTTGTCTTGTCTAGCTTTTTTCTTCCATTAAATTTCTGTAATTTTAGGGCATGGTACTAGTTCTTTGCAATATCGTGACTTGACTATTAGTGTCAAATACTAATTTTCATACTTATTTTCGCAAGACTTAATATTTCGCTATTTTTTCCCTCCTAAAGTACTATCGTAAAGTCTAGTTAAAAATAACTAGAGTAAATTTTGCATCTAATATTAGAGATAACGATAAATTATTTTAATGCCAATATTGCAGTTTAAACATTGATCGAAATATATATATTTTTTTAAAAATTTAAAATGAAATTAGTAATTGTATCATTTTAAATTAATTTTAATCACAAGCATTCTTTTTCTACCTGAAATTCAAAAGCGGTTTCGTAACTCACTTAAAATATTTTATTTTACAACTGGTGTTGAACAGCAGATCTAAATCTGAGTTTATGACTATCTATGATCTACTCTACGTAATCTCGTAATCATGAACCCCACCCAGAAAACTACTGGATCGATTCTATTACTATTCGACGAGCCGACTACTATTCGACTAGCTTTCGTTCGAGACTTCTTGATGGAGCTAACCCGCATTTGCGTTATACGAAGAAGAAAACTTCCACTGTTCGATGATATGGGGATTCTAACCCATGACCTGTCTACCATTAAGGATATTTTACGTCAGCACTGTGGTCGTGACAAGCCATTATCAAAATTCATATCAACCAGTCACCTCTGGGATTCGAACCTGGTTCACCTCATTGGAAGTCGAACACTCCACCCCCTAAGTCACCTCAGCTCTTACTTAAAATATAGGAATTTCTTCAGGAAAGTAAGTTTCATTTCTGTTTGTGGAAACTGTGCGCAAAACGCAAATAAACAAGTTAGAAAGATAGTCAGATATTTCGGTACTATAAACGACCAATATTGTCAATGCATGATAAAAAAGAAAACACAGATTATTACAGAGAAAAGAGAAGGTAAAATTCTGGTGATTAAAACTAATTTAAAAGGCTTCCCAGAAAAGATATAATAACGCC
Source organism: Parasteatoda tepidariorum (assembly GCF_043381705.1). Lineage (NCBI taxonomy): Eukaryota > Metazoa > Arthropoda > Arachnida > Araneae > Theridiidae > Parasteatoda > Parasteatoda tepidariorum. Next base: position 33,839,285 of record NC_092213.1, on the reverse strand, counting down.
AAAAAAAAAAGAAAAATTCCAAAATAAATGAGTTGAAAGTCAGATTGCTTTCCAACTCGTGGGCGAGTGCCATATATGATAGAATATATGCAGAATATATATAGATATGATAGAATAGATGCAATATAAAAAGGAAGGACAAAAGTGCTTCAAAATCTTTAAATTCGTTTTTTTTTCTTTCTAAAAGCTAAATTTTATTTAAATTCAGTTTTTAAATTCAAAATTTTAAAAAATTCAGTAATTTTAAAACTTTTAACGAATTATTTATTTTTTGTCTTAAAATTAAAATATTTCATTAAAAAATTCCAAAAGGCAACGGAGCGTTCAATAAACTTAACTCCCCCATACAATCTTCTTAAGTTTTGTACACGAGTATAAATAAAAAAGTTGAAATAGTTTTTTTCCTGAAACCCTTCCCTTACCAGCTGAATCAATCCTTTTCCGCGTGACGCGTGGGTAGCACCTGTTACCTCTTGGAAGTGCATCCTGCCACACGTTTCCCATCTTGCCCTACACTTGCACCACCCCTTTGAGCACGTTTTACCCCTTTAACCTTTTTAGTCCCTCATGAAATATCTCAATATCATAGGAGGTAAGGAATCTTACCTGCATTAATATGGTTAGATTTTTTTTTGGGGTGTAAAACTAAGACCTGGTTTGAAACTAAATAAGCTTACAGAACAGTTGTTTTGGGAAAAAGAAATGACTATTATAACTGTTACACTCACAATTTAGTTATATTTATTGTGAATTTTGTTTGCTTTTTTTGAAGATTGAAATAGCATTAACAAATGATTTTTTTTATTACTTTGTTATTATTGTCAAGGAACAAAATTACTATAACACAGCAAGTTTGGGAACCTCAGTTACATTTTGAAAAACAAAAACTACATAATAAATTATGAGTTATCCCAATTTTAAAATGCGAATTAAAATAATAGCTTCAATAATGAAAATATTTAAAAATTATTCGCGATTTTTCAATATTTAAGAAATGGGACACTAAGAAGATATGGAGCGTCGTGATTAAAAGTGTGAAAGGTGCAATTTCATGTTTCTTTTATGACGTATCAAAATTTATTTTTTTGGTAAACATGAATTGAAGTACAACTTTGTCACTTAAGATGCATTTAATATGTCCAGAGTTAAGACAATATGAAAATTCAAGTTAATCACTTATTATTACCTGAAACTGGTCAACTATCAAGAGATGAAATAATATGAAAATACAAGTTAATCATTTAATTATTACATGAAACTGGTACACTATCAAGAGATGAAATAATATGAAAATACAAGTTAATCACTTAATTATTGCCTGAAACGAAAACTATGTCAGTAATATTATACATGCTGTTATATTTTCTAGCAAATTGATTATAAAAGTTATCGTATCTGATTTGAGTATATTGCAAGAAAAGCTATTTATTTATTATTGCATGATTTTAAGTTTATGCTATCATACAAATTACTTTGTTACTAAAGTAGTTGAAATACTATTAACATTAAAAGAACGTTTGTATTAAGCATATAGATAATTTTTCATCAAGTTTTTAATGAGATAATTTAGAGAGTAAAGTAAACGATAAATTTTTATCCATCTATATTATTTTGTATTTACGTATTAAAACCCTCAAGACGAATACATATAGATCAGCCATTTATAAGAGAAAGTATAGTTTAATATGAATAATTTAATATTATAAACAGCAGTTTTAAAAGCATGCGTATCTTAACAACAACAAAAAAAGTCTTAAAATCATGAATAACTAAAATGGGAAAAAATAAGGGTTTATTTATAGCCTGTGTTCTATAATAGCAAATAACTCTACACAGTTTAATTATCGGTATTTTTAAATTTTTGTGCCGTGCCTGAACTTTTCAAAAACTGTTTTTAAACATGCTTTTTATAGTTATTAATAAGTGAAAAACTGAAGAAATCATTAAAATAATTTTCTCGTCCAAAAGAAAAAAAATTCTTCAAACTAACGAAATAGTATGCATTTCATAAATGAAAATGCTGAACTTTAATGATATCCAGTATGCATATTTTTTCTTATTTATTTGTAAACTTACATATCTTACTACCAGCTTCACATTTCTCCCTTGAAAAAGTTTCTTTCACGTTTTCTTTTCCTTTTGATTTAAGAAACTTCTTAAATATTTATTTAATTGCATAACGTTGCGCTTTCAGTTAAATTTTGCTATCTCTAAATTTTTGAAACTTAACTACTGTAACTTGTTTTTAAAGCTTTTATAATATTGAAATTCCATAATCAAAAACTTCTGTAACCGATTTGCATTAAAACTATTTTCCCCTGACTTTAAAAGTTGAGAAAAACTCTGAAATCACATTTTCTATTAGAAATACATTGATATTATCTTTCAAATATTTTATAGATTTTAAACTATAGTTATAAAATATTTTATTACTTGGGCTTTTTTTACGATATTTTAAAGTAAGAAGAAAAAAAAACTAAACTCAATCTATAAATTGTACCTTTCAGATATCAATTTTTAATGTTAAACTCGAATAGTTTTTGAATAAAATGCACTAGAACACTTTTTCTTTTGTTCTAAATTATTGAAAGGTAATATTTTGCTAAAATTGCAGAATATGAAAGAAAATTTTAGTATATTTTTCATTAATAAAAAAATCAGCAGCATTAAAATTATGAGTAACATATGGAACAACAGCCTTAAACGTATAAGTAACCTAAAAACAGTTGCATGAAAGTATAGGTAGCTTACTATAAAAACAATAGGTTTTAAAGTGTGGGTAATTCAACAACAAAATATAGAAAACTTAGCAACATTAACTAAAATTAATTTTGAAAGTACCTGTCATAAAAATTTAGAAAAAATAAATCTTTAAATCAAATATATCTTTCTAATATGTGCCTTATTTACATGTATGCTTAGTAACATATAAAATTTGCGAATGCATTAAAATTTAATGTTTTGAATAAATACAATAAAAATAGAAGATTTTTGGCAACACACATTTAAAAGATCTGAGTTATATTTTATTCAAGTTAATATAATTAAGTAACATGAAAATGCAAACAGTGTGTACACATTTCTATGTATGTAACTTCTTTAAAAAAATATCATAATATTAATATCTAAAGAAAATATGCTAATTTAAAATGTAGCTAACTGTCCTAACAAATGATAAGCTAACAAAGAGATATAACATAACATGTAAGCTAACAAAAGATAAAAACAAGTAAAATTTTCATGAATATATTATCTAAATTTAACCCCTAACAATTAAAATATGGAATAATTCTTCATAAATGCTTTTAAATTTATCGAAAATTATACTTAAAATAATTTTTTTTTTTAATAAATGCCATGAAAATGACTAATTCTCCAAATGTAAATAAAGTAGAAGATTTTTCGCGTATTAGAAATGAACGATTCGAATAATCTCTGATAAATGTACTGAAATGTTTCACTCTGAAATTGAAATATTTTATAAAAATTCGATTTAATTGACGCATTTAAACGACAAGCATATAGCTTACATTTATAATGCAAAAATCTTGCGTTGTTAAAACATTTATCCCCTTATACATTTAACCTTAGTGAGCTCTTATCTTATCATATCTTATCCATTTGTGAAAAAAATTAAAATACGATAAATTTTTTTTGATAAAATTCAATTAAAATAAACGATTCGTAACTAAAGTAATTAAAATAAAATATTCGGGATCACATATCATTAAAATTAAAAATTTTTAGCAAATACATTTAAAATGTTTGAATTTGAAAAAACTATAATAAAAATTTAACTGAATTAAGAAACTTTAAAAAACACAATGCTTACATAAGATCTTATGTTATTAAAATATTTATATCCTTTAATACTTACTAAACTGGTTATTTTTATAGCATATAGAGCACTTAAAAAATGAGTCTTAATCAAAGGCAATTAAAAGATTCTTTGTTCAATGCGATGAAAATTAGATTCTTAAAAAGTGAACTAAAATGACAAATTCACTGTCAAGTACACTAAAAAGGATAAGTTCTTGGCAAATGAAATTAACACGTTTGAATTATCTAATTAAAATTAGATTTAATTAAGTGACCTTTACTAACAAACAAATTATTTACATTAAAATTTATGTTCATCAAAATATTTATCCCCTTGTATATATAGCATCATAAAATTAGCAGCTATAACCATAACATCTAGAACTAATAAAAATATTCTTGTCTAAAATGCAGTCAACTAACCTCATACAAAAGATAATAAATAAATAAAAATCCTCTCACCTTTTCCCAACGCAATCAGAATAATATTCTCAACAATAGCGATTGAAACAAAATATTTGAACTGATGCAATTAAAATGAAACATTATTGTCAAAAGTTATTAGCATGTTTGAGTTTGAAATATTCCTTAAAATCCGCTTCGAGAATCCCAAACAAAAAGCAAACCTAATGTTTTATATTCTGATTTCAAAAATTTCTTTGCAAATTCTTGGTAAATGTCGCTAACTTATTTTAATTCGAAATAATTAATCAAGAGACAAAATGTATACATAAAAATTTTATTGATAAAATATTTATCCCCTTGTTTACTTAGCCTCATAAAAATAGTAGCTATTACCATAACATATTGACTTAATAAAAACATGTTCGTCTAAACTATAGGCAACTAACCTCTTGTAAAAGAATAAAATAAATAAAAACTTAACATCATTGCTCAATACAATCAAAAAAATATTCTTAACAAATACGATTAAAACGAAACATTTAGATAAATACAATTAAAGTGAAAAATCTTTGCCAAAAGTTATTATCATGTTTTAGTTTGAAATTTGGTTGAATTGTGAGACTTAAGTAAGCAAAATGTTTATATTTATAATATGAAAAGATATGTTTGCAAAAGATTTATCTGTTTTACATTTAACCTCATTAAAATGGCAGCTTTTATCTCAACTTACGTATTGTATCAATTGATCACGAAAATTTTCGTGATTAAATTTCTACGATTTGCGAGAATTTTTGAGTTAATTTTTAAAGTACAACTTTTTTAGCGAATTTGATATTGAGGAATAGGAATTAGTTTTAAAAAAAGAGGTTGTAATTAACAAAACCACTAGAAGAAATTTTTGTTTGAGATTCTCGATATAAACCATTAGAAAAAAAAAAGGATTCTTGATAAAAATGCTTAAAAATTCTTTGTTCAATGCAATTAAAATCAAAAAATTCTTTAACAAAACTGAAAATTCTTTTATAAAGTACAATTAACTTATTTAAATTAGAAATACTTAATCAAGGGACAAGATGTTTATGTAAGGATTTGTGTAATCAAAATATTTATCCTCTTGTATACTTAACCTCAAGAAGCAGCAGCTATTACCATAACATCTAGACCTAACAAAAATATGCTAGCCAAAACTGTAGCCAACTAACCTCATACAAAAGACAAAATAAAAATAAAATCTCCACACCTTGACCCCCACAGTTAAGTCCTAACAACTTTGTGAAAGAATATACGCTGTGTGAAATATTGGAAATTATCCATTCCTGCAGGTGAATGGCCCAGCTGTAATATTTTGGTTGTTGATCTCCAGAAAGACCCGAGCAATTTTAATACCCGGGTTTTTGGTGAGTGTCTTCATTGTTTGTGAGTGCGCGTGTACGTTGTCGTTATTTCTCGTAATGGTCTCAGCAGGATAGAAGAAAATAATAATAAAAAAGAAATCACAACGCATGACTTGTCTTTGATTATTGCATCCATTGGGTAGCTTATAAAGAGTGAAATCGTGATTTACCTGTGCCCAGGGTTAAAAATGCGTGCTATAGGTGTGTTAATGTCTTCAAAGACCTTCAGTGGTTTTGGAATTATGGAAAAATATATTTAGTGTTGGGTTGGCGGAATTGGATGTTTGTCGGGTGTTTTTTATGAAGCAGATGTGTTTTAAAATAAACAGCTTAAATAGTTATGGGGAGTTAACTAGTTTGATTTTCATTTAGTCTTTTGAATGCGACTTGATATAAAACAATTTTTACATGAGAAGAAAAAAAAATTAAGATTACTGTGCTGCATAATTATTTCTGGTTTAAAATAAATAAATGAAAAATACTTGTAATTAATAAAACCAAAATATACGGTATTTAAATAATTCTTAAAAAAATTTTCGGCTCATATGATAACGGTTTACAGAAAATTCTGGTTTTTAAAATTGCTTTTATCACCATATATTTTGTAAAAATTACGAAACCGAAAAGTAGATTGAACCGAATAAAAGGTTTTTATGTCATGCTGAGGTATCATGACATATTTTATTTATAAAATCATATTTTATTGTTAATTATACCAAAATCAATACCAAAAAACTCCGGTAAGAATTACCAAAATTTTTTGTACTTCCATAGAGCTAGAAATACGGAAAATTCTACCATATTCTGATAGTTTTGACCATACTTTTTTTAAGTGTATATGAGGTATTACTGTTAAAGGGGTAGTGGGATGAAAATAATACTGGATTCATAACACTGCAAATAAGGTTTCTACGATGCTGTCATAATTAATTTTAATTCATGAAACAAGTCCAAGATTTACCTATTTCTGCCTAGGCATTGCAATTCCGAGGTTCTTTTTTGCAATGGTCAATTTTTTTAATCTGTTAAACTAAATCATACACATATCCAACATGGTTGGCCTATTTTTTTTTTTATAACTGTCGTTGAACAGTCGACCCAATTTTGGGCTTACGACTACTAAGTTTCAACTCTACTGCTTTGTAGTTTTGAACTCAATCCAGAAGACAAGGGAACTCCAGGATCAAGTATGAGAGAAATTTGCCTTCGTGGGGACTTTTTGATGGAACTACCCTGCATTTGCGTTACACGTATAGGAAAACCACGAAAACCACCCACGACAAGGGGACTCTAGCCCATGATCGGTTTACCACTGAGGATATTTTACTTCAGCACTGCAAGCCATTGCTGAGATTGGAACTCGGTTCACCTCATTGAAAGGCAAATGCCACCACAGCTCAATGGTTGGTCTATTGAGGACAGTGAAGTATAGACCGGGTGATTACTACAAACTGCTTTCTGATTATAACTGTGATAGTATAACTTACTAATAAATTTCAGAAAAATATTAAGTGTCTCATGAAATTAAGTATCCAATTATTTTAAAATCTCATGAATTTTATAAATCTTTCTAAAACTTTATATGAGTCAAAGTAGAAGTTCATAAATTGGTACTTTTTCCCTGAAACTATCTTTTAAATCGCTTACAAATTTTCCCCATCATTGGCCAATATCCTCGGACAATACCTGTCTCCTATATCTGACATACGATTTATAAAACCTTTGAGTTTATATCCACAGGAGGTGGAATGGATGTTTATTATTCTAGAGTTTTGGGGAGATGGGACAGATGGAATAATTCTTTATTCCTGACCTCCTCCTCACTGGGTGGTCTATCTCTCTTGACCGTTGTCCATTATTTTTTGTAAAAGTTTCAGATAGTACCGAAGTGGGGAGCCTGATGTACAAAGTTTTTCTGCAACTAGTGTCCATTTTGAATGCTTAGCTAAAGATGTTTATCTGAATCGGAAGAATGATGAACAGAAAATAGCAGATCTTGCGGAAGCGAGGAGATTCTTGTCATTATTGTCTTTTTGTTAGGATTTGTAAAGAGGAAGCCATTTTTTTTGTTTTGAACTAAAATATACAAGATGTATCACAGGTTTATAAAATATAAGGCATATTTAACTAAAGTAATAAACATGATTTACATTTTCAAGACATTAATTTACTACATTTTGCACAAACTTATTAGATATGCGGAAAACTTATGCATCATATTTACCAGATGTAACATTGACAGCATATTTAGTAGATATGGAATCTGAAATTTGCCACTTTGTCACAGATAATACAAATTTAGAAAGTTAATAATCTAATGTCAATTTGATATAAAGTAAAAGCAATTCAACAATTTTACAGGATTTAACAAGTTCAGGAGAAGTAGGAAAAATTAAATTAGCACTAATTTACTAGATATAACACACCACTATAAAATGACCACAAATTTGCTGTATGAAACTTAAGTAAATCAAGTTAAGGACTAAAGTAGCAATCCATTTTGACATAAATTTCCTAAACATTACATGAATTTACTGAATATAAATTTCTTTTGTTGCAAAGATTTTGTTGAAGATCTAAATCAATTATAAATAAAGAACAAATTCATAAAATTATTTAATGAAAATAGAATTACTTATTTTGAAAAGATTTCTGCGAACAAGCACTTCTATCAGTAAATTTTACTAAATTTAAACTGTTTCGGTTTGTTATATCTTAAATTTTTAGTAAATATACTTTTTTTTTCAAACTTCTTTTTACATTACTAATAAAAGCTTGCGTTTACATAGACCTAGAAAATTTAATTTGAGAAGAAAATAGTTAGAATTACTGAATATGAAAAAGAAAGTATTCGCTGTTTTATAGTATAGAACAGTAGTTAACACGTTCAAATTTGATTTACCCTTTGACGCAGATGATGGGACACCGGTGTTCCTCTTATATATTTTTTCTGACACTAATCCCAAGAAAAAATATATTTTAGTATTCTTTAATTATAAAAAAACATTTAGAAATTTATTAAAAAAATCTTTTAAATTATCAGATTATCGGAATTATAGTTGTTCTAAATTTATAATATGCAAAAATAATAGCATGAATAAAAAAAAATTTCATTCATATTCAAAAATTTATCAATAAGAAATTCTAATGATAAATAACTGTTTCTCTTAGTGCAAAAAGTAAATAACTGCAAAGTGTAAATTTGAAAAAGTAATGCTTAAAAGTGAGCCATGTTTATAGGGTTTTACCTTCAATGCAGAAAAAGACACCGGTAATTTATGCCCCATTTCATAACCATAAATAATTAAACTATTAAATATAATATTTTCCCCTTATTTTGACCAAAATTAAAACAAAATAATCTGAAATTATGAATACGTTTTCTAAAAATTTTGAGTCAATCTGAAAAGTAATTGTCTGAAAATTAATTGTTTCTGAAAATTAATAGTCTCCGACTTAATTGTTTCCGACATTGAGGTGTTGCTGATAAGAGTTTAATAAATTTTTGATATTTTACATTAAGTTGGAATAATAGTTTTTTTCTAGCATTGTAAGCTTCGTTCTCGCCAAATTATTTGATTCCCTCCATAGAAACCGGATAGTTTGAAAGGAGAATGATTTGATAATTACACATTTCTTGAGCTTTTGATGCTTAATTGTGGTTCCTTAAGCATTCGATTCCCATCCTACTTTCAGTTTTCACCTGCCTCTTGCCTCGAAAACTGTAGGTTATGGTTTTAATTGGCGATTTTTTTCTCGATTAATCATTTTTTCTTGTATTTTTTTTATTCAATATTTATCCTAAGGCTTTTATTGTAAATTTTTTTCTTGTTTTTTGTAAGCTTTTTTTTTAGTTTGTGATTCGTGGTACAAGGAAGCAGATGTTACGAAAAGTTTAAACGTATATGTGTTTGGTGAATTAATTTAGATAATTATGTATTTTGATTTTTGGCGTTATTTTAGTGATATTTTCCCCCCTTTAATTTGCTGTGTTTTTTCTTCCTCTCGTGTATTCGTGATTTTTTTTTACATCGGATATTGAATCAAAAGTGATTTTTATGCGCAAAACCATTGATAAAAAAAGGTTATGCGAAATTTATTGCCCATGTGCTTTTGCTATTAAAAAAGCAGATTTACTTTCATAAAGTGAACTTTTCGAAAAAATTGGTTACAGGTGTTTAACATGGTTTGAAACGTGCAACTAAAATCACTAAAAGGTGAACAAAAATAGAAATTTTCATATAGTCAATAAATTTATTGGAAAAGAGAAAGAAGGCATTAAAAAATTAGTGACATTAAAATCTAGATAATGACATCTATAATGCATGCATGTGTAGGCGAGTTTTAAGACGTAGACCTTTTTTGTAGTTGAACCTTTAGTAAGGGAAGCCTACGGAGAAAAAAATTCTGGTGAAATTACCTTACTGTATGATGAAGGCCTTTCTGGTAAAGCATAATTTTTGTTAATAAAATCGAAATTTATTTAAACAATTCATTTGGTAATTTTTCCTTTCATATGGTTTACCAAAAGTTCTTGTTTTTAAAATTATAGATCTTATTAAAACCCATTGAAAAAAAAAAAAAAAAAAAAAAAAAAAAAAAAAAAAANTACCATAAATTTAGTACAAAATAAAAAACTGAAAAGTAAACTTAACCGAATAAATGGATTTTATGCTATTCTCAAAAGTATCATGATAAAATTTTAAAATTTTAACAAATATTATAAGGCCATATTTTATTGTCGATTATAGAAAGATCATTACCAAAACGCTTCGGTAAAAAATATCGATTTTTTCAGTGTTACCATAGCCAGAAACACAGTAAATGTTACCATATTCTGGTAGTTTTGACCATGTTTTTTTCTCACTGTTAGAATCATTTTAAGAACTTTAATAACGATAATTAATAAATGTTGCATTGGTGGAAGTTTAAAATTTTCTTAAATGAAGAGTTTTCCGTCTTTAGTAAAAATTGGTAATTACAATATCGTATTCAATTTTTGACACAAATATTAAATATTTCATGTAGAATTTTTACCTCAGAGTAAAAAAATAATTCACAGTAGCTATTTTATTCAAATCATACAAAACGGAGAAAAAATTAATCATTGAGTGATTCGAAACATATAAATAATTTCAATTTATTTATATTAATACAAGTGCATTTTTGAATCAAGATATTTCAGTAAATGGATTCGAATAAATTTATTATTAACTTCATATAATCCCTGATTTGAGTCTGTACCAAAATGTGTTTTCAGGTGAATTTGGAATTTTCGGCCGACAGGTGGCCTAGTTACCCCCTCCCAAAGTTTGAAATCTTTATGGATATGTGAGTCTCTCCTCTTTGAAGTACCCCTTTTATCATTCTTTATTTCCAACTTTTATTATTTTTGATTTTTGATGTTAAGTTTTAGTTTAGACCAGCAATTGATTCTCTTCTTACAGTGGTACTTTTTTGTTTCGCGCAATATAACCGACACCGGCTCTACATTTCAAGTCAACTCACATTGAAAGATTGATTTTTATACTTAATTATAGCTTAGAATCATTTTAGAAACAGATTAACTAATTTCGTTAGAATCAACGAATCATCAACAACTCTTATAAATAAAGATGCATCAAGTAAATAAAGAAGAATACTTTTTACTTCAAAGTCTGATTTAAATATGATAACTCAATTCAAATAAGCTAACTCACTGATTAAAATCAATTGATGTAAGTCAATGTTAAAAAAAATATTGAGTGAACGACTCATTTAAATAATTCGAATCTCAGATTAAGTACCCAACTTTAACTAATCTAACTTTTAAGATGACCTGGTTCTAATCTACCAATTTCATAACGCAAGCTGAAGAAATTAAGTCTTGGAAAGAATGCTTCAGTCAATGTTTCATTTAAATCATTCAAATCTCAGATACTGTACCCAACTCAAAACTAAATAATCAGATTCAACTAAATCCAACTTATAAGCTATTTCAATTCAAATCAGTCAATTTACTGATTAAAATACATTGAGTAAATCCAATGTTAAAATGACTATTTGAATGAACGACTCATTTAAATAATTCGAATCACAGATTCAGTATTCAACTTAAACTAGTTCAACTTTTAAGCTAACTCAGTTCAAATCTACTAACTCGCTAATTCAAATTGAATGAATTAGTCCTAAAAAGAATGATTTAATCAATGTTTAATTTAAATTATTAAAATTGCAAATACAGTGCTCAACTTCAACTCAATAATCAGCTTCAACTCAATCCAACTTATAAGCTATTCCAATTCAAATCAGCCAATTCACTGATTAAAATGCATTGAGATAAGCCAATGTTAAAATGATTATCTGATTCAACGACTCATTCAAATAATTCGAATCGCAGATTCAATACGCAACTTAAATGCTTATTGTGGTCACCTGCCAAAAAGTTTACACTTTTAAGAGATATTTTGAAGGATTCGTTCCGAAATTAATAAAAAAGCAAGGCTACGAGATGTTTTCGAAGGACAAAAACAAAACTTTGCAAAAACATTTCGAACAAAAAAATATCACGTAAAATACAGCTACAACGCCAAACATTTTTTCCTTCATTTTTTTGGCGAATTTATGGATTAAATAATATCGCGCTTCGTCAATTTCGAATGATTCAGTCACTAGAATGTCACACTAAAGAACTGATTTATGTCTTCCAGACGCTGTCTGTTATTCAGGTGTATGAGCGATTTCGTGTTTCTGTTATAAAGGCAATAAGCTGTTAGAGGAAACATAGTTTGAGCGCCAAGAGTTCTATAAATAGTGACGCCTGTTGATTGAGATTTTTCAAAAACAATCGCCAAAACCTTTGAATAATCGATAAAATTACTATTTTAAAAATAATTTCGAAGTGTAGTGATTTATTAGTTTATTTAACGGGAATTCGATGCTTCGTGCTTAAAATCAGTTTAATTTTATGCTTCTTTTTCTAACGAAAAACTATAAATCTGTATTTATTAGTATAAAAATTAAGATTTATGATTAACCGATATGCATGGCTCATTAATTATTAAATTTATTGATTGCTTATTTTCAATAGAAATTTCAAGTATATGATAGTTTGAATTATTTATTTATTTAAATACGGAATTATGTCATCAATTTTAATAATTTATTTGAATAGTTTTTTATACCCCAATAATGCGAATTATTATTGGGTGTATATTTGCTCTATTGTATACTGTATACTTGCTCCATTATTATACAAGCGTTATTGGGTATACAATATGTGCAAAGTAAGAAATTAAGATTATCAGAGAAATCATGGTTTAATTTTATAAGATAAGTTTGATTGGTTTTAGCCACTTGTTTAACAAAAATTGCAAAATTATTTTAGGTGCTATTTATTTAATGCTCCACATGCATGAAAATAGGAGGACAATATATATATATATATATATAGGGTAAACCAACCAGTAAAGGAACACT
>NC_092213.1:33787579-33825769 GCF_043381705.1 Parasteatoda tepidariorum | reverse complement strand
CAGCACTGTGTATATATATATGTGTGTGACATAAAAAGATTAATAGAAGCTTTTTTTTATGTCACACGCACATACACACACACACATACATATATATATATATATATATATATATATATGTATATTTTGAACTATATATATATATAAAAGAAAATAAAACGTGAATGTTTTTTAAGGTGAAATTTCCATGAACAAATATGAGATATTTTAATTTAAAAAACTTCATGTGTAACAATTAACACAATTTTTAATTATGCTCTCCTCGTCTAACCTATACACATTAACCTACCAAGAAAACGCATGGTAAAAAATAGATTTAAGCAAACGATTCTATAAAATAGCCCTTTTTATAACTTTTATAATGCGCATTTGATAATTTTAAACCATTTCAACAATTGCCGTAAAATAAAGCAGGTATAAGTAGTTTACAAAATCAATTCACAAATCAAGTATATTTTTCTCTCTAGACCTAGAATTGCACAATATTTTAATATAAATCAAGCTTTCCATTTTACCTTGTGTAACACAATATGATCTCAATCAAAATATGATCATTTTTATACCTTTTTGTAATGCATGTTTGACAATTTTTGAATCTTTTTAACCTTTTCTATGAGATGTCACTAATCATGTACATGTATTTCTTAGAATCCAATCACAAAGCAAGTATTTTTCTTCGGGGGGGGGGGAGGGNTTCGGGGGGGGGGGAGGGTAGAGCTATTACGCAATGTTATGATCTAAATCATTCTTTTCATCTTACTTAAGGCAGATTTTGCATTTCAACTTTAAAATTGTCTTTATTACTTCTGTAATGCGCATTTGATAATTTAAAGTCATTTTAACAATTGTCATAAAATGGAATAAAACATGTACACGTAATTCTCGGAATCCAATCACAAATCAAGTTTTTTCTGAGAGTAAGATTCTAAATGTATTTTGAACACCTGTGTAAGTGAATTCAATCAATGAAATTTTCATTTTATAGCAGTTTAATTACAACATAAACCTTATATTAAAAATAAACTTGAATCATCATCCAATTAAATAGTATCTTGGCAACAATTTTTATGTCAATTTGGCTATAAATTGAGTTTTAACTATATTCTGATCAAATTAAATCATAGATATTTTATGTCCTCTTAAGTACGTTAGTTGCAAAGGTGATATTGAAGGGCAAACATAATTTGGCATTTAGCAACAAATATTTGTCCTCGTTAAATTAAATGTTGATTGAATTATTTTTTATTCCAAAAAGTTGAAAAAGTTCAAATACAAACTGATTAAAGTAGCTAGAATATTTTATAAAATAGTATTGGAATTTGCATTTCCCTCTTGAGCGTTCATGAGTGTTCGAATTCAAATTTGTATAAATAAATTTGCTTTTTACAAAACTTGTTTTAAAAAATAAAGAATAAACATTTAATTATCATTTATAATTTTTTTTTCATTTTAAACTTGCTATAAATTTGCCTGCAACTTTATTCTGATCAAGTAAAATAATAGACATTTAAAGTCGTTTTGAAAACCTGATACTAAAGGTGTATCATTTGGAATTCATCTCCAATTGTTTAATCTCCATGAACTAACTATGGATGAAAATAATTTTTTATACTTAAAAAACTTAGAAATTAAGGTATAAAAAGAGAAGAAAAAAACGATTTTAAAATTACTTTAGACACAATTTTTTTACATTTAAAAAGCATAAGAAATCAGTTTCAAAAAGAGTAAAAAATAAGGGCAGTTTTTTAAAATACATAGAATTCGTAACTGCAATTTGCTGTTGTATTCACCTTTGTAGATAAGATTTAGAAATTAAATACAGTGAAACCTGCGAAGTCTAAATTTATCTTTAATATCAAGATTAATTACAATGATATTGCAATGACTTAATTGCAATGATAACTAATAAGAAAAGTTTAAAGTTTGATTCAAGTAACTTTGGACAATATTATGGGTAATGCCTTACTATTTAAGTTGAGTGGGTTTTACTTCATGAGGAAAATATCAAGAAATGCATAATTAAAATTAAAATTTATAATTTCTTTATGCAAAAATTAGAAATAGTTGAAAAATAATTAAGTTTAATTAATTGAACTTTTTAGATAAAAAGAAAACATTTATATAGTATTTATGAGTCTACTTTCTTCTATGGTACAAATTTCTTAATAAAAATCGCATTTTCTGCTGTTATTCAAAGCTTAGGAGATTTGTTGAGATAAAAGATCTTGCATGGATATAAGATCTGAAATTAATTTTCATAAAATACAATCTTCCTCAACCTCACGCTTTATTTATTATTTTACTACCACATAGTAAAACCCATATTAAGATTGATAGAAAAGAAAAACTTTCAAAGAAGAACAAAGTTTTTAAGATTTATTAACTGCGCATAAGCTGCTAGTATATAGAACCTATAATGTAAGATAATAGCACAAAGAAAACGAGAAAATAACACAGAAAACAAAAAATGGAAGGAAAAATTTATTTAAAAAAATTTTAAACGAAAGAGAAAAAGAAATCATTAATGTATTTTAAATAATTTTAAAAAAATTTAAAAATTAGAAAAATTAACTGTGAAAATATTTTATTGATATATTTTGCTGTGACTTAATTAATACAAGGATATAACGGAACGAATTGATGAAGAGGCCAGATCTTTTCGTTCCTAATCTCTGTATTTTTAAATTTTTTTAACCATATGAATAATTTTCTTTCCTTACTTTTTATTTAAAATCCTTCTTAATAATTTTATAATTTTTTCCCTTTTATTTTCCGTGTTATTCTTCTCTCTCCGTGTATATATATATATATTATCCTCGAAATATGACTCAGGAGAAATATGATTTTACTTCAGAGATATTTTCAATCCATATTTCATGTCTTAATGTGATGAGCTACTAAACATATGTTTTGCTTAATCTAATGACGTAAAGCCACCATAAGTGAAACAGATAATAAAATATGGAATTATTATAGCTTTATTAATTGTGTCGTTTAGTTTTGTGGATGATTTCGTAGAGTTGTTCAGTACTGAATTATTGAGTATTTATTTTCCTTTCACCCGGCACGTAGNATATATTTATATCGCTACGATATTAAAAATTCCAAGGATCTATGGTATTATTAAACGTATTACTTCCAGTTATTTATGCCAGTTTAAAAATTGTTTTGTGCATTTATTCTATTTGTGTGCCATTCCAAAAATAAATGTTTCCTTTTTCCTTAGGAATCTTATTATTCGAATCGTTCTGTCCATACGAAGTTCATCATGTTGTAGGTAAGTTTTATAATTATTTATAAATCTGGTAATGCTGTAGACACAGAAAGTTCTGCGAACAAAAAAAAAATTATTGCCTTGACTTTTTTTAAACCTGACAGGATAGGTACTACTATTATCATTCTAGAGCATGCTTTGTTTTATAAATATGGTCTAGCACTGTGAGTTGAAGCGTAGAAGACATTTTTGCCAATTTGAAATAAAATATTTTTATAATATTCTGAAATGAGAAGTAAATGACTACACTTTTACAAAAGTTATTACTAGATACTACTCTACAATAACTGAGGATACACTTTCAGTTTTTGAAATTTTTAAATTTCTCTAAAAATACTTAAGGAATTATTTTATAAGTTTAGAGGTGTTTAGGTCAAGCAATTTCTCAAACTTATCTATAAAGTTTAAGGCACATTCAGAGGTGTGAGGGCCAGTAATAAATTTTGAACGAAAAAAATATTTGTGAACACCCTATGTCAGCGGATAAAGTAATGAAGTTGCATCTTGTATCGATTACTTCATTTGTTAAAAGTAATAAATGCGTACATTTTCGTAAGTCTAGATGAAATATTTATGGGAATACGGATATCTTTATAAACTAAATTTTTTTGTCCAGTGTTTTTTTGCTGTAACTTTGTAAATAAAATCAAACAAAAGTTTTCAAATAATTAACATCGAAATTATAATTTTAAAATTTACAAAAAATTCATTAAGTCTGTGGAAATATGAGCATTTAAAGTAGATGTTTCATACTGTGTACGTGTGGAAATATTGAAAAAAAAAACATTTTTCATAATTTTGTAGTCAATCGTATTTGGTAACTTAGAACTAAAAAAAGTCCGATTTGAATTTCTTGAAAGTTTCAATCATTTTTCTAAGTACTTTTTTATATATTTTAAAAAAAGCTCTGAATGGAAAGAAATTTTTCACGTATTTTATTTTGTATTATATAAGACAAAATTTAATACCGAATGATAATACTTTAAAATAATCTCCCATAAACCAAAATGTGATGATCTAAGGGGGAAAAAATTTACTTTTAAGGGGGATCATCCCTATAATGACAATGTTATTTTTTAGTAAATCTTGTTTAATAACGATATTTATAGAAAAATTCTTATCATCAAAGCTTTCTTTGAAAAAGTTCAACAACTACTAAATATTGCAAGAATCTTTTTAAATTTTCAAGATATTCAAATCGAACTGCTTTCGTTAGTTGCTAAATACTATTCAATACAAAACTATATCTTTTTTTAAAATGGTTTCCGCGAAGTAATTTAAATGCTTATATCTTGCTTAATTTTCAACTATTTTTTTTTTTTAAATTTCGGAAGGTTAAAGTTTGTTATTTTCTAAAAATTGCTCCAAAATTTTGCTTCATTTTATTGCAGGTTTTAAATTTATAGTAAACAAAAAATAAAATAAAAAATAAGGCAAAATTAGCTCTATAAAAATAAGGCCCGTATCTCCATAAATATTTGAACGCGGTTTGCGAAAGTTTATGCAATTATTGCATATAATAACCAAAGAAATCGATAAAAGTAGTAAATTTATTGCTTTGTGTTCTGACATAGGCTGTTCAAAAACACTTTTTTGTTAGTAATTTTTACCGGTCCCTTACACCACTGGAAGCTATAAACTTTTTTGATAAGTATGAGAAATCATAGGACCTAAAGTTATTAAATAATCCTCAAGTATTTTTTTAAGAAATTGAAGAAAATAACAAAAACTGAAATTTTCACTTCAATTACTGCTGGGTAGTGTATGTTCTATTATAAATTATAGTTACATAATTTTCTATTGCATCGATTGAATCAACTAAATATTTGGACAATACAATATCCGGAAAGACTTATAAGGTGAAAACAGCTTTAAAATTGCTGAAATAAAATTAAAAAAAATAACTACTGGTGAAATAAATAAACCCGAGTACAGATTTTTTTTTCTTTTGTGAGATAGTGGTGTAACCAATATTCTAAAAAATATTTTTTTACACTACTAGTACATTGCAAATAGTCATTCTGAAAAAGAGATACAATATAATACAAGATGGTGGTTGTACAGTTTTCCTTTTTAAAGCTTTTTTTTTTGTGGCATACTCATTATTTTAGCAGCATACGCATCGATTTATGTTCGAATAAAAATAAAATTTATTTTCAATTAGAATAATTGAAGTACCTAAAATTTTTTAATTACTCAATCTAACATTTTAAACTTTCTAACCAGAGATTTTATTTTGGTTCTCTAATCTTTGCCAAAATGGTACATGGTAGAAAAAAAAAGCAGTTTGAAATTTCAAATTGCTTATAACAACAACAAAAATTGTACTTATAACGAATATAATTTTTAATTTACAGTTTAAATAGAAGAAAGTCAATTAGTGAAGATTTGACAGATTTACGGAACTTTCCCTCTTAAAAAATGCAAGGAATTGCTCAAAAAATTCGAAATTTGAATATTTTGCTTAATTTTCTGTCTTTGAATACATCGTATTATAATAAGGCATCTTTTAAGGAAGTGTTTCCCAAAGTGTGGTACGTGGTCCCCCAGGGGTACTGGAACAGTTTAGCGGGGGTACGCGTTCTTATGCGAACTATCTTATGCAACAAACGAAAATTTCAAAATTGTTTTATTTAAAAACAAAGCTAGCCATGAAAATTTACATTTACGTATTTTTCTATTGGCTATTTTTTGCAGTTAACAGTTAATAATTAGTGGTGTCAACAGCCAGTTGTGATTTTTAACTTTTGTGCAATTTTTTTATGGTAAAAAATACATAAATTTTTTTATTAGTGGTACACAGCGTTACAAAAAGTTTAGAAAGGGTACACAAAAGTCATAAGTTTGGGAAACACTGTTTTAAGGGAACAAGATCTGAAAGAGGCTTACTTTTTCGGGACCATTTTGAGTAATAAGGATTTATTTTCTTACACGCTAGCTTTATCAAAACTTTTTAGCACACCAAGATGTTGATTGTGCTTTTAAAAAACTAAAATTCTGATTTCTGCCCATATTAAAAGTGATATTAAATAATATAAATTACATTAACGGCTTTAGGCGAACATAGTAACAGATAAAAATTAGAAATTAAATTATTTACCAAAATGGAAAATTCTGCAAAAATGCAATGTTTGGGATTACAGTGACTGTATCTCTTCCATCAGCATCCTACTCTTTACCAAAGTACCTTCATTTCTTTTATCAGCACATAGGCGTCGGCAACTGCGAAATAGTATCTGTCTGCTTAGAAATTCCAGATTTCAAAAAAATCTGTGTTTCATCAAAACCAGGACCACCCAATGTATCCCTCGCACCCCTGTTGTTTCCNCAGGGGTACGGGAACAGTTTATCGGGGGTACGCGTTCTTATGCGAAATATCTTGCAACAAACGAAAATTTCAAAATTGCTTTATTTAAAAACAAAGCTAGCCATGAAAATTTACGTTTACGTATTTTTCCATTGGCTATTTTTTGCAGTTAACAGTTAATAATTAGTGGTGTCAACAGCCAGTTGTGATTTTTAACTTTTGTGCAATTTTTTTATAGTAAAAAATACATTAATTTTTTTATTAGTGGTACACAGCGTTACGAAAAGTTTAGAAAGGGTACACAAAGGACATAAGTTTGGGAAACACTGTTTTAAGGGAGCAAGATCTGAAAGAGGCTTACTTTTTCGGGACCATTTTAAGTAATAAGGTTTTATTTTCTTACACTCTAGCTTTATCAAAACTTTTTAGCACACCAAGATGTTGATTGTACTTTTAAAAAACTAAAATTCTTATTTCTGCCCATATTAAAAGTAATATTAAATAATATAAATTACATTAACGGCTTTAGGCGAACATAGTAACAGATAAAAATTAGAAATTAAATTATTTACCAAAATTGAAAATTCTGCAAAAATGCAATGTTTGGGAATACAGTGACTGTATCTCTTCCATCAGCATCCTACTCTTTACCTTCATTTCTTTTATCAGCACATAGGCGTCGGCAACTGCGAAATAGTATCTGTCTGCTTAGAAATTCCAGATTTCAAAAAAATCTGTGTTTCATCAAAACCAGGACCACCCAATGTATCCCTCGCACCCCTGTTGTTTCCTTTTAACTGTATGGCCCATTGCAGAGTGTGACACAGACAGTCTCCTCATAAGTATCCTTTGCTTTTAACTAGAATTGCCTCCCACTCTGAAAATCAACTTGAGTGACCCTTGAGGGGGTTGATGGCATTTTATCTCTGATCCTTATGGGGTGTTGGTGCCAGTTTTAATTGAAAAGTCTGGCGACTGTTTTAGCATTTGCCATAGTTTTTAGACTTTGATAAAGAGGAAAAATAGCGGAATATTATTGAAATGTATAATTGTAATTTAGTTTAAACTCCTGGAAAAGTTTGAATTTACTATTGGGAGAACTCAACCGAAACAGAATTTATACTCATAATAATGTCATGGAAAATTTTATTTTCTATTCCTTGCAAGTGTAATGAAAATTTGTATTTCACACACAGCGAAACTGTATTGGAAAATTTTCTTTTCTATTCCTTGCAACGGTGATGAAAATTTATATTTACCACCCCTTAAAATTGTATTGAAAATTTTTATTTTTTATTCCTTGCAACTGTGATGGAACTTTACATTTTCCGCTTATTGAAACTGTGTCAGGAAATTTCTTTTTCTATTCCTTGCAACTGTGATAAAAAATTTACATTTTCCCGTCATTGAAACTGTGTTGGAAAATTTTAAGTTTCTAACATTTCAGTTGCTTTGCAGTTTTTTTTCTCCATTTTCATTCATTGTACAATTTACAAATTTCTCACCACTGTGTTCTTTCTGTAAAATTTTAATTTCCACTAAAATTACTCAGCATGCACATTACCTATAATGATGATAGTTAGAGCCTACAGTTGATTGAAATCATCTCAATTCATTTTATAGTTGAAATTGTTTGATCTATGATGCTCATAATAAAGCATAATTTTTTATAGTTTAAAACTAGTCATTTTACAGTAAAAAATATATATTTTATAGCTGAAAATATTCATTATAAAGTTAAAAAATATACCTTCAATAGTGAAAAATATTAATTATACGATTGAACATGCTGAAAAAATATCCATTTTATGGAATAAAATATCCATTATATAGTGGAAAATATCCGTAATATTATAAAAAATAAGTCTATACTAAGAGTGATACTGATTTTTTAATGTTAAAATAATGCAGTAACAAACAGTCACACTTGACTGTTTAGCCAGAACAAGTGGTTTAAACAAATTCTTGGAAAATTAATTTTTATTAAATGAAATTATTTTATTTAATTTAAATTGTATTTATATTTTATATTATTAAAAAATTAATTTCTTCGAAGTATAACGGATGTAATACTGAAATGCATACCATGATGATTGCATTATCAATTAGAACCTGTATTATATTTCGCATAAAATGTATCAGTGATATTCGAAAAATGTACTCACCTACATCAAGGGTCCATGTAGTTTTCATCCTCCTTAAAATATAAGAAGTTTATTTTAATTAAGTATATTAAGGTAAATATTTAATTATTTTTCTACCAATAATTAATATTTTATGTATTAAACTATCAACAATATTTAAGAAGCATTGTTAATCAGTATTTTAAAATGTCGAACAAAGCTGACAAAATAAAAGTTTAGATTTCTTAAAGCAAAATGATTTAATGATGATTATTACAATCGCGTATTGTATATATAATGATTATTATACTTTTAGAAATCTCCAGGATCTTAAATTTCAAGATTATAAGTTGCTATTTCAATGTTTAGAAAGCCTTAACTCAATTTTTCCATTTAAATAGTCTATTACTACTGATCAAAAAATCGTCTTTAAAGCCAACACAATCACATCTATTCGTTTTTTCATGGAGAAAGGGAATTTATTTTATATTTTTCTGCTTTATTTGAGTAAAAACAACTTTCCTTTTCCAATACATTATCTTTCTCCATATCACATTTTTTCCACGTCATATTCCATATTCACCAAATGAGCTAATTCAATTACATAAATAAACAGTGACTAAATCACGCAGTTATTAACGATCTGCTTTTGTCATTAACCAACCTCTATTCAAAGTTTTAAAGGAAAATTGTTAAAAATTGTCTGTCAAAAAATATTTGAATCCAAAATTACAATAATGTGTAGTTAACAGAAAAATATTATTCCCAAATTACACTTTTAGAGGGAAAATATTATACGTCCACTTGTTGAAAAAACATAATTCAATGAGTATGAAGCTCACTATTATTCCAAATATAATCCCTTACAAACACAATGAACTTAGTCTCATCCCCAGAAAAATAAATTTAATTGAACGTTTAACATATTTTTTCATGGCAGTATCATTACCTCCTCGTTGAAAGTTAACTTGTGAACGGTGCTAAATCTGAACTGTCTTTCGATGCATTCACATAAAAGCTTAGGTTTCAGGCGAAAGTTCATGTCTAGTGAAAAAATTACTGAACGTGTGAAAGTTATTGAATTTTCACAAGTTCAGTTTTCAATACCTAATTTTTCTGAGAATGAAGTAAATAAAAAAACTTCAAGTGGATTTTGAACCATAATATTAATCAAATTTACCCCAACCTTAATATGGTTCTCAGTTGAACCACATTATCGTGCTTGTTACTTTGTTATACTTTATTAAGCCTGGCAGAAAAAACGGTTCACTTTAATACCTTATTAAAGTTACAGAAATTTCCTCCATATTATGACTAAAAGTTGAACTTATTTTTCAAATACTTTAGAATTGCATTATGTAAGAATTACACAGAAAAAATGATGCACCAATGTAATCAATGAAGGCGAGCATTAATTTAAAACATCATAGTTTGCAGCTGTTCTTTTACCAATGAACTTATATTAAGTTCAATTAACCCATTGTTCGATTAACTCTATTCAAAATAACTAAACTTGAAGAACGGAAATTTATGATCCTATTAAAACCTCTCATGATTTACGAACGAAAAAATTCAAGCTTGATATGAAGATAATACTTCTATTAAAGAAGATCACACTTTCTTTTAATAAATATCCTGATTGGTTGTTTAAAATCAAAACAAGGGTGTGGTGTATGATATGGGTTAGGTCATAATGTGTCACCCAAAACTCTATCTCAATCAAGGCTGCTCTTGATAAGGCACCGCCTTTTTTAACGCCTTAATGACGAAAACTCGAAATAAATTGCAATCACGAAGAAAAGAATAGAAATACAACCACTTCGTCCGAGCAAAAGGGATCACGTGATCGACACAGCTGTCTACTTTTTTGTCTTACTCTTACTCTTAAATCACGACCTTTGTCGCGTTCTGTCAAAGGCGGGGTTCAGGCCGTAATTGTCGTTGGACCCTTTCAGTGGCGAATATAAGTTAAAATTTTTGTCATTTACGCTCGTCATTTCCTCTTTAGCCTGAATGGATCGCCTTCTCGGTTTTTAATTTAATTCTCATCTTCTCAGCCATTATGATTCTTTTTTTTTTCTATGGCTATTTTCAAACGAGTGATATAGTTAGTATGATTTGTTGCTAGGCGAAACCTAATCATTCGCAAATGATTAGAATATTAAATTCCGTCAATATTCATATCAGACAATATGAATTTTTGACATCGGCATGTCTAAAATGAGTTCTTAAATTTAATAAAAATAGTTCGGGAAGAATCTTTTTATTTAGAAATCAGAAGAGTTTTTGAAAAAGCATCTTCTATTCTATTCGAATAAAGATGAAATTAAAACAGCGATTTGGTATTATTTTATTTATAGGGAACCTCCTTGCCAATAATTGCTAAAATGCTAAATAAAATAATATTATTATTTTGTTTAGTATTTAGCATTGAGATTTGAAGAATTTCATTTGCAAACATAAAAAATTAAAACTTAATCTCGAATTGAATTGCGCTGGACAGTAAATAGATTAATAGCACATAAATCAGAATCGGCTGCACTGCCACTGAATTTGAATAATATACCAGGCGTGACGGAAACCAAGCAGTGTTATAAACTAAGTCTGACAAAAGTTGTCGAAAAAAAGAATCAGGAGATATCATGTAATAGCTGGGAATAAAACTCATGCTGGGTTGAAGAGATACGCCCCCTGGTGGAAATTCGATTAAAGTACATTTAAAAAGACTTAAAACTTAAATCAAGACTTTAATAATCTAATTCACTAAAAATTTTGACAGTATTCACATTTATTAAAAAATTAGTATTTGCAATTAGGATTGCCTGATTAAGTCACATTTATTACACTATTTATTTAATTAATCTTAGGATTAATTAAAGGAAATTTCGTTGTAAAAGGTAAAAAGTATATAAAAAGATAATCTGTGTACATAAATGATCTATACTTAAACGTTAGGAAGTTTCATATACAATATTTTATGAATATACATTTGTATATGAATAATTAAATATGAACTAAAGCTTGAGAAAATTGAAAAGGATAACGATTTCATTTGTACTTTTAATTGCTCAATAGTAAAATTTCAATTGATTCAAAAATTTTCTGCTTTTAGTGAATTCAAATCACACCATTAATCACTTTTGAAAAAATTTAGTCTGAATGAAAATAATTTATATCTCATTTTTAGGCTCATAACCTGATTTCTTAAAATTTTAATTTTACATTAATTGTGTCTTAATTGTATATAGAATTAAAATATCAAAAAGTTTATAATAGGAATTTCCCCCGAACTAATAAAGTATATTAATTTTTGAAAATTAATTATGGTCTAGGAAATTATGAAATTATTTTTTTTAAAAATTATTATTCTTTAGATTGCAAGATAACGAGGGGATTTTTGAACAAATTGCATAGATGTTAGTTAAAAAATTATTGATAGGTTAGAAAAATATTTCTATTTTAAAAGCTAAGAGCAAATATCGTATATCTCTTGGTATATAATAAATCTTATCGGTATCTCTTAGCAAATATCGGTATCTCTTGGATGCATTTAGACAAGTAAATCATAACTTCAAAATTCAAGAATTACATTCAATTTTGGTTCAATAAAACTTCTGATGTTTATTTTTCAGGTGCAAATATTCCTTTTGTAAATTTAATTGCCTGTATTTCGACTATATTAATTCTTTTCTGTAAGTTTTACTTACTTTCGAAATACTTTTACGAACTTACGTGAAATACTTGGAAATACATACTTAAATTCAATTTTATCGAACAAAACATTTTAAAACACGCTATTGAATTTTCTTTCTAAAAATTTCTTTCTTAAAATTTTAAGAAATATAAAAATTTCTTCTCGATTGTAATTTCTTTTTCTATTTCTTAAAAAAATATTCAATTTTAAATTGAACAGCAATATATATACTCAGATATGTTTTCCCAACTTTAAATAATTTAATTTTTTTGTGCATTTTATATTTTTCTTGGAAAAATAACGCTTAATAAGCAGTCGAATAAAGAACTAATAAATTTTGTACTTATATATGTACAAGCTTCTTAATTTGCATAAATTAATTTACAATTGAAATTGAGTGCAAAAATTTCGACTAAAAATCTTTATCCTATAACTATCCAACTATTAAGAAATTTAATATTTAATTTTCAAATTAAGCACAAAGAAGTTTTCTTTTTAAATATCAGAGTGTTTGAAAACGGACAAGTATTAAATAATTTTTTATAATTTTAAAATTACATTTAATTTTGTGTCAATAATAGTTTTTTTCCAGGTTCAAATATTTCCTTTTGCAATTTCATTCGACGACCTTTCCTTCAATTCGTTATTCCTTTTCCGCAGCCGATCTTTACGAGCAAGCATACATTCCAAAATAAATATCACATTCCTAATTTCGATTTGATCAAACGAAGTATTTTAAAACACGCTATTGAAATTTCTTTCTTAAAAAAAAAAGATATCCGACGTTAATTTAAAACCAGCAATATATTTTTGCATAGACATATTCTCCCAACTTCAAAGAATTCACTTCTTTACGCATCTTTTTTTTATTTCTCTTTCATGAGAAAATGACAAACAACAAAGAGAGCTAACTAAAAAGGTAAAAATTCAAACGCTGATTGGCGATCCTTAGTGGAGCTTCTTTACAATTCAGTCTTGGTTTTAATTACGCTGCTTTCTAGAATAAAAGCATTTTTTTTATCTGAAGAAAGCTGTATACCGTAAAGTTTCTTTTTAATTGCGCTTACACTCGCCTCCGCTTAATATTGTTCTAGAGCAAAATACGAGCATCTTTTGTTAGTTTAATATTACAAATGGTCTAACGAAGTCTAATTAAGCATATATGTAAATAAAAAGCTTTTCAATTATACATAAGAGCTCTTCTATTTTAAATGTTACATGTAATTAAAGTATGCACACGTCTCTAAAGTAACTGGTTTCAGTGGACCGTAACTCATAAGGAGTGAAATTTGAAAAACTCTGCGTTCAATTTAGAGGTAGTTTTTGATACATCGTCTTGCTGTTTAAAATTTTTTTGTTGACTTTTAAATGCACGCAAAAAGTAATTTTTCATTTTACCTTTTCAGAAGCTAATATATTAAAAATAAATTGTTTCCACTTGTTCTTTTCGTTCTTTTAACGAACAGGAAACAGTAAGTTTGTAATAGAATATTTTAATCTGCTTTATAAAATGAAGCATTTTTAAAGAATATTTTATAAAGGCTTATAAAATATGTTTTTATTTAATATATTAATAAAACTAATAATATTGAAAGTACATATTTTGCTTTAAATTTCAGTGTTTTATATTTCTGCTTGATATTTATTATTTCGTGTGTACCATGTAGTACAGTGTTTCGTATTTATTATTTCGTGTTTTTTCGTTTATAGCGTACGAAATAGTAAATACGAAATACGGAATAATAAAAACGGTGTTTTGTTATTACTATTTCGTATTTATTTCGTGCATTTTGATAAAGTTACAAACATGATATATAAGTTATATAAATTTTTTAGTTGACATATTAATATCAAATTATGTGGTAAATGAAAAAAATTATAGTATTTATTACGATACATGAAAATATGAAAAAATTATAATATTTATTGCAATAAAAATTGAAATAGCATGTGATCCTCGTATTTATTTTTTTAAAAACTAAATTCTGGAAACGAAAAAAAATTGGATATAGTTTATATTTATGTAATTTAATACCATATTTTGTAATTATCATATAAATGCATATTTCATGAGAAATGAGATATATATATATAACATGATTAAAATTATAATATGCAAGCATATTGTTGCTTGACATATTTAATTAAATTATGTTGAAAATAGGATCTACAACATGAAATAAATTATAATATTTATTACAATACGAAATAGAGATGATAAATATTATGTAAGCCTTTTGTTTTATTGTGCCTAGTTTTAGCTTAAATAAAGTCTTGAGACAAAAAATAAAACAATACATATAGTTTTATATTAATTTAATTTGATACCACACTTTTTATATATTATATAACTACATAAAAATATGAAAGAAATGAAATTTAAAGCATGAATATATTTTAATCAATAGGAAAATAATGTGATTTTTAAACATATAGTATAATATACTCTCATAATATTTTCTATGTATTCTCTTTATGAACATGGAACAGTAATATTAAACGCGGAGCAGTAATATTCTGCAATTTAATTTGAGATGCATATTTAAACACTTATTTTACGAATTTTAGCAAATTTTAGCACATTTACTGTTTTAGCAAAATTAAACACACAGACTTCCATGAAAATTTCTTACGGCTAATATGTTAATTAAAATACACAAATATTCGCATTAGCAGAACTTGCGTATAATATTAATCACATGCTATATATTTCAAAATAATTATCCTAAGTTTATTAAAACAATTGACGATTTCCGAAGTATTATGTTAGTATCTCTCTTTTTTTTAATGTTTTTAACGTTATAAAGAATAAGCAGAGGATAGCATCATGCATTGAATAAGATTGCATTGCATAACACCATGCATTGAATAATTGCAGAAGCTTGATAATAATTTGTAAATTTATCGTCAATATTTAATTTTTTAAAATTTTTTTAAATATTTCGCTATTGTTTTTTTATCAAGTAATATATTACACTAATTTGAATGATCCATATTTAGATAATCAGTTGTTTAAATATTTTGCTATTAATGTTATTATTGTTATCATTATTTTGAATTTTTGGTAATCAAATAATGTATTACAATAACTCGTTTGCTCCATTTTTATGCAATCACTTTAGCATGGTTCTGTAAAAATTATCTAAGTCCACTCTGATGACTCTTCTGAAATTATTAAAAATAATATTATATTTAAGTGTATTTTTTTTTTGATAAATTAATTATTACCAAAATATTACCCGTAAAGATAATTACTTTAAAATTATGAAACAATACATTTTACTGTGAATTTAAATTTAATTAAAGACGACTATTTTCCACATTTATGCAAATTTTTCAAAATTTAATATAGCTTCATAGAATCAGAAGCTTTTTCTCCCCTATTCTCGACACGCCTGCGATTTGGTTGCCACAAAAGAATAATTAATTTTTACAACCATTTCAGTATAAAATCCATACATTAGGACTAATGTACAAAAAGTACTTGATAACTTGTTTTCTTTAAAGAACAAGCTGCTCAAGCTCAATTGAGAGACAATGTTCTTCTTTCAAAAGTGGTAGCAATTGAAGAGAAGATTAATTACGATTCTTCTTGTCATCTTCCTGTTCCCTAGATGAAAGAGGGTGTGGCCAGATTCCAACAACCCCAGATTGATTCTTATTAAGGCTTTAATAATTTTGTCCCAAGCGTCGTTGCCTCTTTTTTTTTTCCTTCTCTCATTCTAGTTCTAACTCGCTTTAATTTCGCCGCGTTAAGCAGTGGTAATAATGATAACCGTAAATACGTATCCAATTGTGTAAGAGCAGCGGCTTGACTTGTTTGCCTCTGTTGCTTATGTGATACATCCTGCACGTGCACAGGCCGTGTTAACTCTTAATTGTTGTAATTTAAGATTTGACTCTGCTCAAAACTGTCCTGTAATTTGTGTGTGTGTGCGTGTTTTTATTACTGTTGTTTCTTTGTTATTGTTGTTAAAAAGATTGTTTTAATAATGAGTACCGAATTAGGGCATTCTAGAAAGTTTTTTTAATTATTAAATTGCAGGATTAAAACGATGTAAAATAATAAGAAGCTTTGTCCTCTAATTTCGGCTTAGACCATAATTCAAAAACACCAATTTAAGGGTCTCAATAATGCCATAGCAATAGGATAAGCTACAAACTCGCATGATTCACGTCCTCAGATTCTACTGATTTTTAATGATTTTTATTTTAGAATTTAAAATTGATACTGCGCAAAACTGTCTGCAATTTGTGCTTTAGTGTTATCTCGTCGTCTGTTATTGCTGTTAAAAATCTTAGGGTAAATAAAAGATCTATAATTAGGATATTCTAGAAGAATCTTAGTTAAATTAAACTGTTGGATTAACCCTCTGTCTCATTTTTATCTCAAACCATCAATAAAGCCGTAAAATTATTAGGGATAAAGGACTCAATAGTTCTCAGAAAGCAACTCAATCCATCCATTTACTTTGTTTCTGTTCTCATTTTCCATTGTTATCATTTTAGGTTGATTCTGCTCAAAAATGGCTGCTGTTTGTATTTGTTAAGCCTTTATTATTTAATTTTAATTACTGCCTGCAAGATCTAAAATGAAAGAATTTTAGAAGCATTTTTTAACTTAATTATTGGATTGACATAATACAAAACAATAAAAATTTAAATTTTGGTTCAGAACATGATTTTGAACTCCTTAATTAATCGGTCCCAATAAGGCCCTAAGAATAGGGTAAGTGAATAATTTGTGTTCAAAAGCTACATGATTTATTCGCGAGCTCAGATTCTTCTTATTCTTAATTGTTGTTATTTAAGAATTTAAGATTGATTCTGCACCAAATTGCATTTTTTTTTAAAATTTATTTGTTATTGGTGTTAATACAGATGATGGTAAATTATTGCAAATAATTAATGTTTCTGGATGTAAAAGAAAAAGATCAATGTCACTTTTTTTAGAACAGATCATACTTGTAAATCCCTCTAATTTAAGACTCTGAATAAGGTCATACAATAGGATAAGCGAACCATTAATTTTCAAAAGTAACTCTAAACATTCACGCACCTAAGCCATGATGGCTATTAATCACTACGATTTAAAATTGATTTGGCACAAAATTGTCAGAAATAAATGCTTTTACTGCTTCTACGTCACTTGTTATTGCTGTTAAAAGAATATTGTGGTAAATAAAAGAACCCTGAAATTGAGCATTCTA
The DNA here is from genome assembly GCF_043381705.1 of Parasteatoda tepidariorum. Taxonomy (NCBI): domain Eukaryota; kingdom Metazoa; phylum Arthropoda; class Arachnida; order Araneae; family Theridiidae; genus Parasteatoda; species Parasteatoda tepidariorum. The sequence continues at coordinate 33,808,161 of NC_092213.1, read as the reverse complement.
GAAATGATTAAGCAAATTGTTGGATTAACAAAAAAGAATAAGCAATGGCTGTAAAAGAATAGGCAGATTATTGTCCTATTTTTGGAACAGAACATATTCTGAAAAATTGGCATAAGCTGCAGATTGTCTTTCTAAAATTCCAAAAAAAAATTCGGTATCAACAATGAAGTAATAACATGTTTTTATTAAAGTTTAGTTTTTAGTTAAAGATTTTACTAAAAAAAATTCTGAAATCTTAAATATTTTTTTTATAAAAATTTATAATGAGTATTTTATCCATTTACACATAATTTATTACAATTTAAGTCGTAATTTTGTAATTCCTAAAATACATAAAAGTGCTACAATTAAGGATGCATTATGTTTTTTTTTTTAGTTTTTCCCAAGTCGTAAAACGTATTTATTTCAACCAAAATTTTTCGAAAATGTTTATCCAAAGTTTTAAAATTATTTTGCAACTAAAGGAATATTATAAAATTATATTATTCCTTATAAAATTATTATAAAATTATTATAAAGGAATATTATATATTATTACCAGTTTACCTGAATTTTATCTACCATTTATTGAAAAGAAAATTAAATTTTTTTAATTTATTTTTTTTAAACACTTCATGACAAAAAAAAAATAAGCGGCTCATAATTTTTTTTTATTAAAAAGCTTTTATTGTATGCTTAAAGTATCAAAAGATAAATAAATTTACAGTTAAAATAAAAATTTGTTCATATAAAAAGACATTATTATAAAGGAAATATATCAATTTCTTAAATAGTATTCGTGGAAAATATAGCAAAAAACATTTGATGTGTTTTCAATGTAAAAAAACAAAAACAAAATGTTCTTTCTTCGATTATTTTGTATCTATGTTTATCCGATTTGGTTAAGCAGATTAACTTTCCTACCTGAGATCAAATCTCATTTGAACAATAAAAGTCTGTTTTTATTTAAATACATTTTCTATGAATATGCCTCATTATATTTTGCAATATTTTATTTAGTGTTTTTTTATTCCTATGGGTGAAAACTACTATATAACAATTTTCGACAGTTTCGATATTTCTTGTTTATTATTTGAACTATTTTACGATGAATATAAAAGTAGTAAATTTTGCACAGAGTAGTATAATTATAGTGGCACTTTTTTAAAGCCATTTTGACTGTTTTTCTTTATAAATGATGGAGAATCATACAGTTATAATCGACCTGGAGCCGACTGAACTGTGTAGGGGTCAGGGTACAGGCCTTGCATCAGAAAAGTTTTGGGTTCGAATCCCGGACAAGGCATGGATGTTTTTCATTCTCTGTACTATCTCTTTTTACTGTGGGAGCAACGTTGGCCCTCCTTATATGATGCTCTTGAAAGAGAAAGAGTTGGTAATTTTGATTAATCTTGAATTGTCTAAATTATCTTATACTTACAGGAACGCAGTGCATTAAAGTAGTTTGCTATACTTTTTTTCATTTTTTAATACTATTTTTGTAAAATATGGAAGAAAGAAAAAAACAAGAGTTTATGCGAAATACTTTGTAACTCATCAAACTTTGAATTTTAATGCAACAGATATTTTTTAAATTTGCAGACACTATATTTTACAAATTATCAAACAAAATTAGTTAAACAGTGATACCATTAAACAATCTCAAATTATGAAGTAAATTTTGAACTCTAAAAATATATAAGAAATTATAGATTTTTTCTCAAAATTTAAAAATTTATTTTTTCTCAGCTCTTTTTCCTATAGTAAAAAATGCTTGCTGTTTAATTAAACCTTACATTTATTCAGTTAGTTAATACTTTTTTACTTATAATTTTTTTGCTCTAATCAATGTCAGGTTATGAAATAAAAATGTGTGAAAAGTAAAAAACAAAAAAAAAATTATATAACTAATACATAATGCATGCTATAAACTCGTTTACAATTTAGTAAAGCATGTATTTTTTAATGCAAAATATCGAATTTAATAAAAAAAGAAGTATAGTATTACAGAGATGCCAACTGCTCCGAACACGCCGAAATAATTAAAAAAAACGGTAAATAACTTTAAACTAAATGTTGCAAATATTTGACTATTTTTGCTTGCTTTTTAAAAGGTATAGCATGACATAACTACTCTAAAGTGGTGAATTATATAAGCCTGCGAATTATTTAGAAATAATGGTGGATAAAAATCTACCAAATTGAATTTATTAAATCAAGAATCACAATTGATAAACTATCACTTTAAAATACATATTTGCTGTCCGGAGCAAGTTGGCATCTCTGGTATTAAAATATCTTTATTTAAATGTATGAAATTGGAGGTTAAAATCGCAAGCAACAAACTAGAACTCTTCCTTTTATTAGTTTTGTTAGAAATAGCATACAAATTTGGTCACGATCAAATGAAAGGGTAGGCACCTAAACTGGTATCCCCATCCCTTAAGTGCTACATCACTCAAATAGGAAATGCTGTTTCCAAAATAGCCTTATTATATGTGTATGTTGAATTTTTGTCTAAATGGACATTATGCGTCAGGACTTAACTAAATATTCTTCGCATATAAGATTATATTTTTGCGATTAGTGATTACTATTTTTTAGAATACGTTTTTGCTGAGCTACATATTTGAAAAAAAGTTTGTAACATAAATATAGTTTTATGCATTAGATTTTCCTTGTCTCAAAAATTAATTTTAAAACTTTAAATTTTTTAAGGGAAATTATGATTTGTTCTATTATAGATGTCCTTGAGTCTGTAACTTTTGTCTACAAATATAAAGGAAGGTATTCGCTATCTAATTAATTAATATCGTGATAAGAAGTAGAAAATTTAAAATATTTTTTTCTCGAAAAAGTTGAAATATATTATATCAGTCAAGGTGATTACGAGTGCATTTTATAATTCCGTATTAATTCCATATCTCACAATGACGTTCGTATTATTCGTCATTTGCGCAGTTACTAGCTTCTGGTATTGGATATTGGCGATTTTCATTACGTTCTTTAATTATCAAACAAGCGCCAATACTCTCGTATAATATATGTCTTGAATTCGTAATTTAATGAATTTGCATCTTTATAAACTAATAAACAATTTAAATTATTAGATATAAAAGCTTGGAATGCAGAATATCATTAAAGTTGATTGCTTATGTATTTCATATATAATTACATGGCGTTGGCAACACTCGTCGTTGGCGGTACTCTGGGATTTCTTCCAAATATTGGCGATCTTCATTACGTTTCTTGATTAACAAAAGAACGCCAATACTCTCGCATATTTCGAACTCTTAATGAATTTTTTTCCTTTTTTTTTCCTTTAAAAAAGCTTTTCCGAAAAAACCCAAAATATTAACCGTATTTCATTTATCGATTCTACTACCATTTATTCATCGGAAATTACAAAAATTGCGAAAGAAAAAAAAAACATATATGTATTTTAACTCGATCAACCAGATGGCGCTTTTTTCTCTCCCCGGCCCTAGCACATTTTAAAATCTTTAAAAAAATGTAAAAAAATCGATAAAACGTATCCTCCACGAACATATTCTCTCTTCTGCCACCATAATGGCTTCCACTAGTCGATTGCTTGCTTCTTATAATCGATGAAAATGATGGTGCTTCTTTAGGCTTGCTTCTTTTGACATGGCGGTTCTAGAATACATGTTTAATGCGCAAACGTGGGAAAAAATATTAATTTTGTCTTCCTCCACCCCCACACTCCACCTCCACCTCCTTTGCAAAAAATAGCTTCTCTTCGTTTAAAAGAATGTGTCGTAGCTCTACGAAATGCATAATTCAAACGCTTGGTTTTTAGCAGAGCTGTTTCATCCTTGTTGAAGGGCCTATGGTAAAGTTCTTAATTTTTGGGGGGAAAGAATGTAATTGAAGGAGGTCCCTTTTTTTTTCCATGAGTACTAGGGAGGTGGGATATTATCAGAAAATGTTACAGCGAATCGATAAGAGTTGTTTGGTTTTTTTTTTTTACTTCAACTAGTTCTGTATGGTTGAAATAAAGCGAATTGAGACAAGCTTGTTCATATGAATGCATTTTGATCTTTGCCGTAGAAATATAAGCTTTAAATTTTAAAATTTTGGTTTTTTCGTGCTCTGGTAAATGTATAAGCTGAAAGAACGGATGTGTTTATATATTGTATTGCGCTATCACTTTTTTTTTCTTTTAAAAAAGTAGACTTTCGCGCATTCATTTTTACACAAAGCACGTATCTCTTAACGTTATCTTTACAAGTTAGAAATTTTATTCAGTCTTTTTACTGAACATAAAAATCTTCAATAAAAGGAGTTCTTTAATTATTTAGTTTCTTATTTGATGCATTAAAAATGTGTAATTTTTTAAAAACAATTTATCGCGTCCTAATACGTGTGTAAGCTAAATGTTATAAATGAACTTATGTGATTATATTTTGTTTTTACTATTAGTATTTTTTCTAGAGTTGACTTTTTGTGCGTTCATTTCTGCATCGAAAGTTATATTTATGAGTTAGAAAATTTATTTAGACTTCTTATTGAAACTTCATATCTTCGAACTAAATCTATTTATTGCATTTATTTTAAATTATTCTAATTGTTCATTTTAAATAAGTTAAGAATATTCAGAAACTTTTATTATGCAAATTAATTTATAAAATAATTTTTTATGGTTTTAATTTTATTTCAGATTCTAATTTTATAATTCGGAACTACAGATTACATTACTTATATTAACAAATATATTAGAAAACGTTACGAACAGCAACAATTAAAAGTAGTTTAAGGAAAAACAACAACAATTGAAATTGTATTTGAATCAAACATACCTTATTACGAATTAAAAATTTTCTCAATTGTGCTGGATTTTTATTATCAAGTATTGTTTTTATGAAGTGTATTATTTTATGTAATTCATTATTGAGCTTTCATTTCGCTATATATTTTATTCATTACAATCCGAAAATAAATAAATAAAATAAAAATATAATTATTAAGGGTCGTGCACATTTCAAAATTATGAATCATTTTCTATAACAAAAAAAAAATTCAGCAGAAAAAATATACATGAAATAAAAACAAATTATGTTTCATAATTTGATATTTTTTATTAGATATTATTGGTGTTTAAACATTTTTTATTATGTTATAAGTTACAAAATCTGTATCATGTTAGTATTAAAGTCACTAAATAAAAAAAACTATTTTCTCGATAAATACGACATTATAATTTCTTCTGATAAAATTGTTATTATGGTATAATGTCTTAATGGATAGTAATATATAATAAAATATTTTACAAAATCCACAAAGTTTTTCAACATAAGATAAACATTTATAAAAGATTTAAATTCATACAGAGTTCAGCATATCTTTAATAAGCTGTTATTTTGTTTTATATTGAAGTAATAGGAATAGAAATTTAGCGCATAAATAAAGCTTGTATCGTGTAAAAGTATATAGAGTTTATAAGGAAAAATAGTTTATAAGAAATACTTAAATTCAAAGCACAATTTTTATTATGGTGCGTATTTTAATTAAATTTTATTATGGTAAATAACAAAACTTACTTTTTTTTATGACTTTGCTTAATCAAGATATCGTTGATTATTAGTTGCGTGCTCTGCTTATAGAAAAGATTTAAAACTTTTAAAAATATGAAATAATTAAAGCAATATGAGAAACTATCCAATAAATCAAAGTTAATAATAGAAGACACGATACTAGCAACAAATAAGAATTTTGTTAAAAGTAAACGTACATTTATCAATTTAGTTAAGTAAATACACATTAGTTTCAATGACACAAAAAAAAAAGTTTTCTTTAAACATTATACAAAAGAAGAAAAAAACTAAAGTATTTTTTGTAGTAATATATTTTTAATTATTTTTAGAATTGTATGAAGAGAAAAAAATCGCTTTTATAGAAAATAAATGAAATAGAAGAGAGTGTTTTTTTCTTAATCCGAACTTCTAAAGGAAGTTAAATAAAAGGCTTTCGATTAAAAATTTATAAAAAAATAAAATGAATAAATAAATAAAAAATAGAAAGTTAGTTGATAAATTCATAGATAGCGCTCGTTTAAAAAATAAATATCTTAAATGTTTGATGATTTTTGAATGCCGTTTCTCGAAGCAACAACTAAATGAGCTATAATCAGTACGCTGTACGGACAAAATAATTATGGCAAAACTATCGCATTGTATAGTAAAAATATTTCTGGTAAAAAAAAGACATCAATTCTGGTAATAAAATCAAAATATACTGTTTTTAAATCATTGATTTTGTAATTTTTCAGATTACATGGTAATGATTTACCGGAAGTTTTGGTTTTCAAAATTATATTTTTATTACACGCATTAAATAAAAAATACAAAACGGAAAAGTAAATTTAACCAAATAAATCATTTTTATGCCATTCTCTAAGGTATCATGATAAAATTACTAATTTCTATAACAAATCATAGTGATATAATGTGTCGGTAAACTTATTCTATCGGCAAATCTATTACATTATAAACTTCGGTAAGAATTACCGTATATAAATTTTGCTGCAAACATGGTAAATTTTACCACATTTTGGTAGTTTTGACCGTGTTTTTTTCTCACTGTAAACATTATAATAGTTACACAAGCTTTACTTTTAAAATATTAGAAGGAAAATAAAATATTTTTGCTATTTATATGTATCCAACTATTTTTTAAATTGTTTAAAAAATAGTTATAGTATGGCGAATTGTTATTAATTATGATAACGGTTTACCAGAAGTTTTGGTTTTCAAAATTATATTTTTATTAGACACATTAAGTGAGAAATACAAAACTGAAAAGTAAATTTAATCAAATAAATCATTGTTATGCCATTCTCTAATATATCTGGATAAAATTACTAAATTTTACCACGTTTACTAAATTTTATCACATATATCACAAATCATTGTGATATAATATGACTATAAACTTATTATATTATACGCATCGGTAAAAATTACAGTGTGTAAATTTTGATGTCAACATGGTCAATTTTATCACAATCTGGTAGTTTTGACCATACTTTTTTCTCACTGTAAACATGATACATAGTTACACAGGTTTTAGTTTTAAAATATTATAGAAAAACTAAAATATTTTTGATAATTGTAGGTATTTAACTATTTTTAGAAATATAGAAAAAAGTGCGAAATAAACCAGAAGAAGTTTTTTTTTGGAATTTTTGATGGGGACTAGAAATGGTTTTAGAGCCAAACGCCTTAAATATTTAACACTAGAAAGACTGAAACTTAGTATATTGCCCAAAAGCAGTCAAAATGACTGGATTGTAAAAGACTAAATAATGTGTAAAGAAATTTGTTTAAAATTAATTTTTAGTATTTTTCATATTATTTACAGTTATATAACAAATTATTAGTAAATATTAACAATAAAAAAGTTATATGACGCTCAAAATTCCAAGAAATTTTGTTATTATATACATCATTGTTTTTCTAATTGAAATTAAAAGCAGTCAAATTGACTTCCTTAGGCAATCTAGTGTTAATGAGTTTTTACATTTATTTCTACCATACAAAAAAATAGCAAATACTAGCTTAAGAAATTAATATATTTTTCCACTTTCTAGATAAATAAGATCGTCATAATAAAATAATTAATTCTACATTGTCTGCGCATTGTATAAAAATAATAATTTACAAATGTTCCACACAGTCCCTGAATCAACTTATCAATCTCTTATCGATATTCTGCATCGATAAACGACTACATGAAATTCCAAATTAATCGAAATAAATGATAGACTTAAGCTTGATTAGAGCAGGTGCCTTATTTAAGTAGCCAACCAACGTCCTCTAACATATAGGACGTTGACTTAATCAGAAATTTTTATAGCGAAAAGTGATTGGGAAAGCTTTTGCTAATCGTCTACCATTACAAGGTTCTATCTAACCATGTTTGGAGAAGGAACAGGTGCTATTTAAAAGGTGTTGGTTTCAACCCAGGACCAATAATGCATCATTATTACATATATATTTGATATTGTATACATAACTTGGATATGAAGTTTTAATTATTTTCTGGCTCAGTTGAATCATGTAAGGTACTATAATCATTGTTTTATTACCTCTGAGAAAGCTAAATATTGGATTATTGTGCTATTGGGAATTATGATTGGTTTTTTTAAATTTTATTTAATGTAAAGTGATTGGAGTAAATATGTGTTTCAAAATATCAGTGAGTATTTGACAAAATGTTTTTTATTTCTCAACTTAATTTACTTCTCTTATTTATGCAATTAATGTTATTAAAGGTTTTTATGATACTAAGCTTATTTTTAAGACTAATTCACCAAATAAGTTTATGAAATTATGTTATTGACAGGTTCTCTTTTGATAAACGAATTTTATAACAGGCCCCATCCAAATCCTGCGCATTTTATGTAGTTCTGAAACTTTATATTTTGGCTCAATAATCAAAGACACTGCATATACTTAGGGCCTGATTTAGAAATACGGAGACCCTAGACATAAAACTATAGAGGGCCCATTTCTCTTCAAACTTATATGCTGTTTATTTACAAAATGCTTTTAAATTTTTTATAATATAAGCAAATTATAATATACTAGTAAATTTGTGCTTATATTTGTTTAAATTTTTGTTAACTGTTTTGTAATTTGTGCTTATATTGTAATTTGTAATTGTAATAGATAATTCTTACGGAAAAACTTACAACAACAAAAAAAAGTATAACATTTAGGGGGACCCAGATATGTAGGGCTTCTAGGTCCGGGTTTCTCTAGTCTTACTAAAGTCTCTAGTCTTATTATAAATTATTCCCTTCGTACACTGTAAAATATTCTGTACCAAAATAAGGCAAAAAGCACGGCCATCCTGGATACATCATCGAAAAATTCCTTTTACCGTAAAATTCATTTTTTCATAGTTATGTTATACTGTATTCTGTAAATGTAATATTGCAGTTTTTACAATAGTATTATTCAGTGGTTTTACAATAAATGTTACGGTAAAAATTACAGTGTTTCGGATTTTTTGTTCCGTAAAATCTTACCGTAATTTGTTACAAATGTATTTTACAGTGCAACGTGGAATGAATTAAAATGGTTTATTTCATTATAAAAGACATTATAATCAGACTGTATAATTTAAAAACGTTATAATTAGACGCTATAATTATTAATCAGACGTTATAATTTAAAAAGCTTCAAACTAGACTTTATTTTTAACCGTTTATTTTTAACCTTTATTATTAAAAAGACTTTATTTTTAACCGTACCTTAAAAGCATTTTAACACAAATATGTTATGTAGACCGGAATAATAAGCTGGATTGCTATACTTATAAGAAATGTCACAATTATTTCGGGGAGCTCCGGTTCTGGGTAAGCAGACCCTTAGGACAGATCCATGAACAACAATTTAAGAACCTTTTGATCAGTCAATTAATTGTAAAATCGATTTTTAATAAAATAATTACTATAAAATCAATTATTATTAAAATATTTTATATAAAATTAATTATTATAAAAATATTCAATCGAAAATTAATTATTATAAAATTAATTATAAATTAATTATAAAATTAATTTTTTTTAATTTTATAATTAATTATAAAATAAATTATAAAATCGTTTTATTTTTGTTTCAATAAAAAATACTATTTGTTTCATTACGAATAAATTATGTAGACTTTTTTAATGGTTTCTTATTTTTTATAGTTTTAGAAAAATAACTTGTGAATTGGACAAAAAAGTCAATTCAATATTACATGAACTTAAATTAAATGCTTTTAAATTATCTGATTACTTAAACATGTAAAACAAACAGTTATTGTTGTGTTCTAATCAAAATAAAAGTGCTTAAGGATTTATTATGTTTCTAATTTATCGTCATTTAGTTTGACACGATTAATACTTTGATGCCACTTTACATTAGATACGCAGTGGGAATTCTAGTCCCCTGATGAACTTTGACAAGCTGTAAAATATAAAAGGAAACGAATAGTTATGCCATATTAAATTCATCTCTGTAAGTAAAGATATAGTTGAATCAAATTAGCAGTTTCAGGTAAAAGAAAGTAAGAAGCTACGTTATAATAACTGAAGTTAACGTTAAATAACTGAAGTCCTTATGAAAAAATAGTTAATTTATGTTAAGAGTGAAATAAAAGTAAATAAAATTTTGCATTAATTGAAGAAAAATCATCGATTCATAAAGCTAAAGAAACGCATCGAAACATGAGTGAAAAATAAAGTACATAAAGCGTCACAAAAATTGAGTTAATAAATGAAAATATAATAATGCTACTAGTTTTACAAAAACTTATTTAAAGGCCACATAAAAAAAAACTTTCTTTCTATAAAAGAATGTTACATTTATCCTTATTAGTTGCAAACACAAATTATAAAATGTGAATTTACGATTCCATGTTATTTAATATTTATGTTTAAAACCTCTAACTCTCTTTGTGGCATTCTATACCATTTTCTCACTTTCTTTCGCTCAAATATATTTTTTCTTTAACATTAATAACTATAAAAAAAATAAATTTAAACGTAACGGATTTCGACTAGGGAAAGAAAGTTTACAGATATAAGAAAAATCTGAACTACAAGTTTAAAAAATTTATTAAATTGTATATTTAATATTTTTCTAAGTAACACAAACTAAGCAATAACCATTAAAATCGTGCACAGAGGATTAATTCTATCATCAAAGCATATTTTCAAGATATCTGGAGAATATATATTTTCTTGTATCGTAAGGCGATAACTGTAGCTTGTTAAAATATATTTCAAAAGCAAAGCTTTTAAGGAAAACCGATATTTTCTTTTGAGATATTTCTTTTGCAAAACGAAAAAGGATATATTGGAAAATTTGTACCAATTATTTGAAATAAACCTTCTATCCCTCGAGAAAAGTAGAAAGTCGTATTTTTTATCAATATTTTTACGCACATTTTATTTTACAGGCTTCTAAATTTTAGAATTAGGCTTACTCTTTTCAATCAATGCATAATGTTCTTATGAGTGAAGTTTTTTAAATGCTCAAAATGTTTGCTAGTCGTATTGAAAAATGTATTTGTTTATATTTATGTGTTTTGAATAGTTCAGATTTTGTATTAAGAATTAAGAAATATCATTAAATATTTGTCAGTGAATAGTTCTAAAATTCTATATGCTAATTTAGTTTGTAATATATATAAGTGCTAAATTTTTCACGGAATTCAAGAGATTAGTTAATTAAAAATAAGGGAATATTAAAAGAATTTTTTTTATACATGAATCGTATGCAATTTTTAACGACAAATTTATTTATAAGTTAATATATTTTATAAAATAAATTGAAAATATCATAAATTTCGTAATAGATTTTGTATTAAGGATATTATTCGATGTTTTATGTATAAAAGTAGTGGACAATTTGGATTTAATTTAATTTCGTTCTGCTTTCAAGTATTAAATATAAAATGAGAAAATATTTTCTTTAATATGTCATTTAACTTTAAAATAAGGAAAAAAAGCGATAATTTATTAACTGCTAAGGAAAGTCTCAAAAAATGAAATTTCTTTAAGGAAAATTGATTATTGGATTATCATTGGAATAAACAATTTAAATTGAAATAAATTGACATTAATGTTCACCTAACCATTTTTTTTCTCTGTGTAACATTTCCTGATTGGACATAATTTTTTATTCCAGTTTTAAAAATACAAGGTAGATAGTATAATATAAGTTGTAAGGTTTGATGAAGATTATTTTTACTTAAAAATGTATTTATAAGTAATCTAATAATATTTTTGGATAAATCATTTTTTAATGAATTACGAATATTTTAGTGTTTTATGAAATGATGCAAAAAATATAAACTGTTTGTAATGCATATAAAATGAAATTAAATTTGAATATTAACAAATGAATATTTAAATAACATTTGAATTAAAAACNTGTGATTTTTATTTATAATATATACATATTTTTTATAAACCAAATTAACAAATAAAATCTGAACTAGAGGTTTAAAAATTTTATTAAATTTCGTATTTAATATTTTTAAAGTAACACAAACTAAGCGATGACTATTAAAATCGTACACAGAGGATTAATTTAATCATCAAAGCATATTTTCAAGATAAATGCAAAATATTTATTTTCTTGCATTCTAAAGCTATAATTATAGCTTGCTAAAATATATTTTAAGAGCAATGTTTGTAAGGGAAGCCTATATTTTCTTTCAAGATATTTCTTTTATAAAACGCAAAAAGATATATTAGAAAATTTGCACCAATTATTTGAAATAAAACTCCTATCTCGAGAGAAAAGTGGAAAGTCGTAAATTTTATCATTATTTTTGTTCACATTTTATTTTACAGGATACTAAATTTTAGAATTAGACTTACTCATTTTAATCAATGCATAATTTTCTTATAAGTACATTTTTTTAAATGTTCAAAATATTATAAAATATTGAAAAATGTATCTGTTAATATTTAGGGATATTGAATAGCTTAGATGCATTAAAAAAAAATATATATATCATTAAATAATTGTAGGTGAATATAGTTCTAAACTATAAACAAATATCAAATTTTAACAAAGCCCGAAGCAGTTATGCTATCCTCAATAAATTCTGGAAAAACAAAACAGAACAAATTCAACAAACATTAGAATTTTCAATACTAATGTTAAATCTGTCCTACTATAAGGATCTTAAACATGGCACTGCAATAAAAATAATATGAAAAACCTTCAAGTATTTATTAGCAACTGTTTAAAAAGAATCTTGCGTATCAAGTGCCTCCGTAAAATTTATAATGCAGAAATCATTAGAAAAGCAAAACAGAAACCAATTGATCTATAAATTTAAAAAAAAAAAAAAAAAAAAAAAAAAAAAGTAAAAAAAANTTGAAATGGATTGGTCATGTTTAACATAAAACTGAAAAAATTAAAATAAAACAAGTTTTCGATTGAAACCCTCAGAGCTAAAGAAAAAGAGGAAGACCAAAAATTTGTGACACAGGACTATTGTAAGCGAATTTATTGAAAGCAATAGGCAAAACATCTTGCCGGAAATAGAGTGAGATGGAAAAATGATAGAAGCCCTATGCTTCAATTAGGAGTGAAGAGGAATAATGTAATATAATGTAAAAATTGTTCTAAAATTCTATATGTTAAATTGGTTTAAGAAATACATATATATTTTACATAAAAATATTTTGAAATACTTTTTGATTGCGTAATTTCAATCTTAATTTGACGATCGGTGAACGATCTCTCAATTTTTTTTTTTTTTACAATGAGTAAAAATTAACCATCTGAATTTAGAAATATTTTGAATCTATTCTTAAAAAAATAAATGTATTAAAATAAATATTTAAAAAATAATCTAAATTACATTCTTTTAAAAAGCTTGCAATAATTTGCAATTATGAAAATTACTGAATCTTGAGTTTCATATTACCATTACTAATATAAATTAATTTTGAATTCCTTATTGAGTAACTGCATTAAATATGGTAGTGTTGTGATATATATATACGTATATTAATATTATATATATATATACACACACACATTCGTATTTTTCAATTGCATTTATATGCCTTGTCAATGTTAAAGCTTTAAATTTTTTTAATGTTAAAATTTAAATGTATTACGAAATTTTGAGCATTTTATTAATGCATTACACAATTTTGAACATTATTTTAATGCATTACACAACTTTTGTATTATTTTAATACATCACATAATTTTGAGGCATTATTATGTACACATACTTATTTTTTAATTGCATTTCATATTTTCAAGACTTTATTTAAATCTTTTAAATAATGCTAAATGGCATAATTTTGAGCATTGGATTAAAGCAACTTTTTTTTTAAATTTTTTATTATTGAATCTTAAAACTTTGGTTTGAGGTTAAAGCTTGACACATTTTTAATAAAAACAAAAAAGTATATTTCAAACTTTTACATGTATGAATAAAAAATTATTTAATTTTTTTTTTTCCTTTTCTCTCATTATCAGTGAAAAAATTGAAAACCAACCAATGAACATCCAACAACAAAACTACCACTTCTTATCTTTTCCTTTTTTTTCTTTTCCTATTCAGTATATAGTTTAGATTTCTAAGAATTAGAACTCTAAAACTGCTATTTTAATGATGCGTTTTTTAATAAGCTTATTTTAATGACACGAAGCTTTATTAGACGTTGATCTTGGTTTCAAGACGAAACGAGAGAAAAAAAAAATAGTAATAATTATATCAAAAAATAATATCTAAATAAAAAAATTTAAAAAAAAGTAGGAAAGCAGTTTTATTTGCTGAATATTCCAGTTGTTTAAAGTAGCAAATTTTGTAAGAAGTAAAAGAGATCTGAGACTCTATAAATGATTAGATTTGGTAATATTTTACCTTTTTGTTTCAGAAGCAGAAACATTTTAAGGAGAGAGTCACATATAGACGTTTCTGGCTCGAACCCATTGATACGGCTAATGGATACATACTGTATGCTTTAAATATCATGCATATATAGCTAAAGTAGTAGACGAATCGTGAATTCAATTCTTTATTCTACCTTTAGAAAATTTTATTGTTTTTTTTTCTATAATTACACAGAAGATAGTAAGTTAATTTAATTCAAAATATATTCTAATCGTAGAAGCTAATTTTGACATTTTAATCAATAGTATCTTTTTCCTCTGATAAATAACAATAAAATTTAAGAATTTATTATTTCAAATCCACTATAAGAACATGCTATTTACAGAGTTGGGGATAAAATAAAATAATTATTTCATAATGAACCACTTACAGACGGGGAAAAATTTCCTTATATTTAAGGGAAATTCATTGAGAATTTCCCCGCTTTACTACTTCACAACATGATTCAATATGAATGTCTAACTTATCATCAAATTATAGGTAAAATTAAATGATACAAGCATTTTTATGCGAACTTCTTAACAGTAAATTTCCCTTATTTTAGAAGCATATCGTCGTGTACTAAAGCTCCTCTTCAAAATTACTTTTCCTAGTGGTGACCAAGTTAGTCTCTCTTTACATAGTTGGGCTTTATTGTTCAATAGAGATTTATTTATTTCTTCATGGCTGCTGAGCTTGGGTTTATAATAAGCAACTCTTAACGCTGGTAGAAACTCCATAATCCAATTTTAAGAGACTTCTTGGACAAAGAGAGCTGGAAGCACTCACAAACTCCTCTGCTTACCGTTAGGTCCCGAAGAATATTAGATTTCTTCGAAAGATGAGGCTTCCTTTTTTTTTTTCTTTTTTACAGACAGGTAATTTTGAAAGTGCGTAAATAAAGTGATAGTTAGATCAGGTGTTTACTACGCAAAGCCGACAATGATGGCATATACTAAAATGAAATAAATAACAATCAAGTTAATTCTCTCTGAAGCTTGTTGCAACGTGTGTATGCTTTAATGTAGCTCAATGTAAAATTAAACAAGGAGATTTAATGATTTTTTAAAAATTTATTTAGTTAGAATATTATTGGATTCACTTTTATTTACATAATCAAGCATGAATGATTATTACTTTTTAATTACGTATGTGCACATTTTGTTGTTTTTATTAGGAAAATGGATAATTTAAGCCAATTTGATAATATAATTTCAAAAAAAGTAGGCCT
The DNA here is from genome assembly GCF_043381705.1 of Parasteatoda tepidariorum. Lineage (NCBI taxonomy): Eukaryota > Metazoa > Arthropoda > Arachnida > Araneae > Theridiidae > Parasteatoda > Parasteatoda tepidariorum. Next base: position 33,792,527 of record NC_092213.1, on the reverse strand, counting down.
CATGATCACTTAAAATGTCTAATTAATTTGTCTTAAAAAAATCTATTGAAAAAATTGTTCTTTTTTAAAATATAAATTGCTATTTGTCATTAACTAATGATATCTACACCTATAATATTCATGATAGTTTGGTATTTTGTTTCTACTAATATAAAAATACTTATACAATATACTTACATAACTGTATTTCTATATTATTATAAACATAATATTGTCTATGATTCAACAGAAATATAAGACGTATTATGATGCATGAATCTATTTTGATTACCGAATTCACCTGTATACCTTAATAAAATTCAGTCATAACTTTGGAATTTTTTTTATAGAAAAATATTTCTTTTTAGAAAATAAAACTTCTTTTGTTAGCAAATAAGTAATGCAAATAATTGATGCAACTCTTCATTTTTCTATAAAATTGCAGTGAAATTTTTTTTTAAAATTCATAATGCTTTAAATAAAATGTTTATTTTATTTAAACTATTGATAAAAAAAATAATATTTTAGCCAAGAGATTTTTTATTTTAGTATGAAATAGATCAATCTGTAAATCAATTTTTAGCTATATTTGAATGAAAAAATTATGATTTTTTTTGTAAATAGTTGTATAAACATTACAAAAAATGCTTCATTTCTATATAAGACTTTAATGAAATCAAAACCCCAATTTAACTTTCTTCAAGTCTTTTTTTCTTAATTCAATTGCAAATGCTCAGAATAAAACGAAACATTTACCAATGAAAATAAAATACCATAACAATCAGTTACGTTAAACCATAAAGATTTTACAATTCTTGAAAAAAATAAAAATAAATTTTTTATCACTTATATGTTAAACTAGGCATTTGCGTTTCAGAGTGCTAGTGTTGCTGCATATTTTTGTATAAACATAACAAATAGGTGAACTGCATATTTTATATTGCGCATTTGAACTGCATATTTTTTTGAGTGCTGGTATTAATTTTCCAAAAGGTACAGTCAGATTACAAAATAAACTGTAATAAATTGGAACAATATGCCTAAATTTGTAATAGCTTTTCAGTTAATTTCACCGATCAAATAAGAAAGTTAAATTTACTCTTATAGAAATTTTAAATCAAAATATTCCCAGATTATAATAAAAATCTGAATTCCACAGCATCAAATAACTTTTAACTAAAGTGATTATAATATGAATTTTTGCTTTTCAATTTGCAATTTGTTGGACAAAGCAACTTATGTGATCAAGAAATTTAATTGACCAACAGTTAATAATCGTACATTTTGATCTCAATGTCAGCAACATAGAATGATGGGGAATCACTTATGCTTTTATCTTACTGAGTAAAGCGGATAAAAGTTTGTTTCTATCAATTTCAACCATTTATCAGGTCGCGAGTTTGTTAAACCACTATTTATCAAACTAACAGTTTATCAGACCAATAGTCTAAACTCGTAGTCTACGATTTCAATGTCAGCAATTAAAAATATCTAGGGCTCCGTTTATGTGGGAAGTGGATAAAGAAAAATAAAAAATTTGCGTATGACAATTTTAACACAAAGTACACAATTTTCAGATCAACAGTTTAATAGACAAACAAGCATCAGACCAGCAGTTTGCTAGATCAATAGTTTATACTCGTAGTTTACAATTTCAATGTCAGCAACAAAAAATTTCTAGGATTCCGTTTATATTTTTAACTGAATGTGGGAAGCGGAAGAAAAATGTTGAATTAATTTTTTTTCTATATGGAAATAGCTTACATGAAATAAGTAGGTCACGCCACGTGCCGTACCTGAAAATTACCCCTTGGGCCCCCCTTCCACAGGTCCCTGGAAGAAAAGGGGGCCCTCAAACAGTGGCTAGGTTGGCACACAGCAGTTGGTTACTGATTTTTTTTTTCGCTTTTCAATATCATATCTGTTTTTTTCTTCTATTTTTTAAAAGAGATTTTAACCTTGGAACCCCCTATTTTCCATAAAAAATATCCTTGTTTAGTTTTTCCGGCAATATATTGGAAAGAAAAAAAAACTCAAAATATGGGGAATGTCGATTTTTTAAAAAAAATTATACTGTTAGGTGGTTATTTCATTTTTATTTCCTCTTCCTGATGTTTATTCTGAAATTAATTCCGCATGTGTACAATGTTTTGATAAAGGTGCTTTAAAATTAACAAATTTTACAAATTAAAGCATCCCTAATTGTTAATTTTTATAGCAGATCTAAGCCTAATTATCTTATTAAAATGTGTTAGATTTTAAAATATTATTTTGTTTCATAGCAAAATTAATTGTTTTGCTTGGTTGTGATAACCGGTATTTTTAAAAAGATATTTAAATGTGAACAAATTTTAGAGATTAAAAAATGCAACTTATTAATTTTTCTTTTTATTCTAATAGTTTAAAATTGAAATAACAAAAAATAAATTTAATTGTTATATTTGGGCATGCTATGTTGTAACAAAATATTATGTTTTCTTAGTGCTGGCATAAAATCTCTAATTGATTAGTTCTTACATTTATGGATTTCATAACCATTATTTACTAAGCATTTTTTATTTGCTCTTTTATTTATTTTTCCTGTTATTTTGCATCTTGGGGGTTCCAAACAAGTAATTTTATTTTATGATTACTATATACCTCATATGATTAAAATTCTAAATGAAATGAATGAATGAACGGTCATATGATCACCCTTTAATTTGCAAATCTGAAATTTGTCACACAAATTTTATGAAACGTGACTTATTTTTCCCTAAACATAAAATGTAATCATTAAGTATCAATCAAAAAAATTTACTTCTTTTGATCATCCTGCAGTTTATATGACTAAAATGACTCTAAAAATAACTCGAATCATTAGATATAATCATATTTTACAATTATCATACGATAATTCTTATGATAAAAATTCATAAAACAGACTGCTAACCATAATATGCGATTATGTTATCTTATGATCACGTGATAGTTCATAAGACAAAAATTTTGTCACAGAAAACTGCAAACCAAACGAAATGATCACTGTTATCTTATGATCACACAAGTCTTCATATGTTTAAAATTTCACTAAAAGGACTGTAAACCAAAAAATATGATAAAACAATAAGATATGATAGGATATATTTCGACTAAAATGACTGTAAATCATTAGATATAATCATATTACCGTATTATCAACGATAATTCATTAGATAAAAATTCATTAAACAGACTGCTAACCATAATATGTGATCATGTTATCCTACGATCATGCAATAGTTCATAAGACTGAAAATTTGTTTTAAAAAAAACTGTGAACCGAATGAAAGGATCATGTTATCTCCTGACCACACAATAGTTCATATGAGTAAAATTTCACTAAAAAGACTGCAAATCAAAAGATATGATAAAACAGAAGAAAGATACAACAAAACAAAAGATATGATGGGATATTTCGACAAAAATGACTGACCAAATTTCGACAAAAATGGCGACATTTCATAAGATAAAAATTCATAAAACAGATTACTAACCATAATATGTGATTATGTTATCTTATGATTTCACACTAGTTCATCTGACTAAAATTTTGTTAAAAAGACTGCAAACCATATAAAATATAATAAAACCGTACGATATGATTCTGCTGAAAATACTACAAAGCATTAGATATAATCAATCATATTATCCTACATATTATCCATATTATCCTATTTTTTTATTATTTAAAATATTATTTGAAATATTATTTAAATATTACTAAAGATTATTTAATATTATTTAAAAGTTTAATATTTTTTGAAAATATTTTAGATATTTGTTCGTTCTAAAGCCCAGATACTTCTTTATAGCAAGAGGGCATATATAGCAAAAAATTATAGCTTTGCTTGAAATGTAAGGCACTTAAACTGAGGCTTTTTTTATTATCCTTTACGAAGCAGTTTCAAAAAACCATGTTAAATGTGTGAAATTATTCTATGTTTGATTATTTTATATCGATTTAAAACAGTCAAAGTTAAAACCCATTTTACAGTTAAATGATTAATGACAACTATTCAACACTAACTACCACGTCAAAAATTATTTCATAATACACTTCCCAGTAAAGAATATGTCAAAATTTTAATTATGATGGAAACCTCTTTTATGCCTGAACCAAGGATATGTTCCTTTCCTCATTTTCTCTTTATGTGTCGTTTCATTGTCTGAATGCAGCCAAACGTTTATAAATGCTTTTTGAAAAACGTCAGAATAAAATAGCACATTTTACACTAACAATGATGATAATGATATTATTTAAATTCCTGTTCCTGTTCTTTGATTTCATTATCAGAACTTTTTTTTTTCAATGATGGATCAGTATAAATGTAGTAAAATCGGTTTTTTATTGCCAGAAGCTATAATTTTTATTTTATCTGCAATAAAGTATTGAAATTATTCCTACGCTAAAATGAATTTAACTTTTAAATAAAGTATGCAGGTGCATTGCAAGTTCCACGTATTTAACATATTTGACATCATGAAATTAACTGTTAACCTTTCAGATTTGTTGGCCTACTTATTTCGTAAACAAGCACCTTAATCTTTACGTACAATATGATTAAACAAACACATTAAAATATGTATAAATGCTTATCTCTAAATAGTATAAATAAATTTTTCTCCTATTAAAAAATTTCAACATTAAGCCATGTTCTTACTTTTTTTATTATTTGTTTAATTATTTTTAAACTTATTTATTTATTTATTTATTTTTATCATAATTACGGCTCAAAAAATTTAGCCCGTTGTAGATATCAATTTTAAGATTACAAGCTTATGACTCACATCTTTTTATATTTTTCTTCTTTCAAGGCACTACAGCCCGTTTTAGACCAAAGCCGTCCCAAGTAGTTTTTGACATTGGGTGTTCCATTTTCTCTTAGTTACAATATGAATGTTCTTCCCCACCGAGTGAATCACCTGATTTATTTTCTAAAAATAACTC
>NC_092213.1:33740412-33786507 GCF_043381705.1 Parasteatoda tepidariorum | reverse complement strand
ATATAAAGTTTAACATCATAAAGTTAAATCTGATTTCATACTATATATAGATATTTAATTTAAAATTTTAAGTATTAAAACAATTATAATTTATCAGAATAAAGTTAAAAACTCTCTCAATGTCAGAAAAGGGCAAATGACTAAGTTATAACTTTTTTAAAGAAATAACGAAATATCTAAAATGTCGAATGTATTTAATTATTTTATTCAACATTTATTCAATAAATTTAATTCAAATTAACAAGACAATGGCCTGTTCAACACAGTTTCTAATTTTCTTATATAGATGCGTACTCACAAACTATAAATTAAAATATTACCATTATCTAATGCACTTATTATTTTAAATTATCGAAAATATTGCATCGAAAAACTTACTTGGAATTATAAAGGCTTAGCAACATAACAACAATAACAAACTGGTCAAACAGTTGACAAACTAGCTCTTAAACTATAGAATTATACATTACTTAAAACAGTGTATTTTTATCTATAACTTGAAGTTTGAAACTTAAATCGCAACGTTAAAATGAACACGTTAACTTTGAATGTGAAAGGAAGGGCAAATTACAAAGTAATAACTTTTAAAGGAAATACTGTTTAACTGTCTAAAATAATTAATTATTCTGTCTCGTAATTAGTTATTTTATCTAACATTTATTCAATAAATTTAATTAAAATAAATAAAAAGAATTCTGCATAGTAAATTTTTTGGATCAAATTACGGTAAAAAGCTCTGACTCCCTGGTTGAAGTTTCCGTAAAATCCATTTTACTTCAAAATTCATTTTTACCGTACAATGTTATATAGTAATTTTTACAGTTATATTTATTTGCTTACAGTGATTTTACAATAAATATTATTCTAAAAATTACGTTTTTTGTATTTTTTTTTCTTCCGTGAAATATTAAGCAAAAATGGATTTTACGGTAAAAAGTACTGGCACCCTGAGTGCCGATATTTTTTTACCGTAATTTGATTCAGAATTTCTTACAATGCTCAGCACAGATTTTAATCTTTTTCAGATATGTACACACAAAGTAAAAAATAAAATATTAGCAGTGCAGTGCAAAAAAATATTTATAAAAATATAATTAATGTTTTAAAACTATCTAAAATGATATTTTGCATTGAAAAACTTACCCAAATTTCCGAATACTTGTTGATATCGAAAAGCAAAATTTACTTTTAGGTTCCAACTATCTCTAACAGTTGATCTACTAACCTAAAATCTCCGTTATTTCAAGGTCCCTATCTATTGAAGGTCGCCTAACTGATTTCATAGTGGAAAAAAAAAATAGAATTTTTATCCCTTTCTGCACCTCACCCACAAAAGAATTTTTTTTGGCGAATTTCGAATGGTGAATACAAGCCCTCCTCTACAAATGAGGCATATGTAAGGTCGCCACGTGCCTTGCACAATACTTCCGCAAATGAGTTTTTTCCGCATTTTTATTGCTATTTTTTTATTCAATTTTAGACCATCCCCAAAATATTATACTTGCTGCTTAGTCATATTTTTTGAATTTGAAGTTGGTGCAATATTTTTGAAACAGTTGCAATCATGGAGCCTAACGCATGTTTGGTGCGTTAGGCTCTAATATCGTGTTAATTTGATAAATTTGTCCATATTAAGTTCTTTCATATATTATCTAGGTATGTATGTTTCATTTGTCAAAAATTATTTTTTGTGAATTATTTCAGTTTTTTAATTGAGTTCTTACGTCTTAAATTTGTAAAATTAAACACACAAAAACTGTTCCCTTTTATTAAATGTACATTATTTCTACATATATTTCTTTTACTCAAATTTGTCCTTACATCTTACATTATCGTAATATATATTAACAAATTCGTCCATTAATATGCTTGTAATAATTCCTCAATTTCCATTTCTTAAACAAAATAATTTTAAATTTTTAATTTATATTTTAAATTTGAATTAGTGAAACCCTTTCGACTTGTTGTGCCTAGTTATTTTTTTAAAAAAAATTACTTAAAACAAGTTTTCCATGATTTTAAACTTAATCAATTCTTCAAATTACAATGAAAATAGATATTTTCAGAAACTTAATGTTTTATGTGTTTGAATTGTTTAGAATTATGAACTTAAAAACTAAAAAATCAACATAAGATTTGTACATCTTTTGAAAGAGGGTTTTTACTTCAAAATATCAACTCATCTTTTAATCTGTCAATTCTCAAAATTTTCTACTAAAAAATAGTTAATAAGAAAAATCGTATCTAATGATTTCATTTGAACTAATTTTTTTGTAATTACAAAAAGAGAAATTTTTATCATCCACTGTTTCTAATCAATCTTCTTGATTGTTTTAGTTTTATAGTCAATAACCCATATTTCTGTTTCACCTTCTGACACAGAATTTTTTTAACATAATTTTCATATTTTTTTCATTATTCTGTATTAATTTAAGTTAAAATAAGTGAAAATATTATATTTAGCTTTTCAATTATTTACGATTATGAAATACAGATGTCTTTTTCTGCGTTATAGGTAAAATCCTCCAAACGTGTCTAACTTCCATACAATAATTTTTTAAAATTCGTATATATTTGCAGCCATTTAGATCTGAGAGAAATTCATCACGGAAATTTCTTTAATTTACAAAATAAAGTATTAATAAATTTTGGAGTATGAATGACAAAAAAAATATTTCCAACCATTTTTTCTTAAATTGTATATTTTAGAACAAAAATAGCTTCGATAATACAACAGAATTTTAGTAATTAATATATTCGTTTTATATAATTAAAAAATATAAAAATATATCTTTGCTTGTAATTAGAGCCTCAAAAAATACACGAAAAGAGCAGCGTTGTCCATCTGTATCAAAGGGACAAACACTTTGTTGAATAATAACTTGTTTAGTTTAAGAAATAGTAATTTAAGTTTAACTTATTTTCCACTTTTTTTGTTTATTTAAAGCATACTTAAAAGATTATATTAACTATTAGATTTCAATAGCATCAATGCTAGTTTATGTGAAATCAATGCTCACAAAGTTGTTTAAATTTATTATTAAAATTATTTCTATTTGTTTTTCATATTATATATTGAATGTGCCATATAAGTCATTAACTGAAAGAGTTAAAATTAGGAATTCAAAATTCATCAGAAATTATACACTTTTCCGAATTGTATTCCGAATGCAGTAATATGTCTGTTTTAAGTTTGCGAATTCACACTAGGTATATCAGTACAAAATATAAAAGTTCAAAAAATTATGGAAAGAATTAAAATAAAAAATTAAATTTTTTAAGGATGAAATATATGCTTATAAAAACATTAGAATATATGCACCTTAAAGTTATATTATAGAAAACACACATTTCATCCAAGCTTTATTGTTAACTAGTAACTGTTTCTTCAAATAGTTTATTTTAAAATATTCACATAGATGAATTATTCATTAATTTGGTCAAGTATGATTCATATTTGTCAAATATGATTCATATTTGTCAAATATGATTCATATTTGTCAAATATGATCATATTGATTTGATACAATCCCTTTAAATAAATACCACAAAAACAATATCTTTTAATAAAAAAAACCCTTTTAGAGTTTAACTGCTATTTTGATCTAAAACATTAAATTTTTAAGTGAACAAAAATAACTGGTAGTGTACGAAATTGATATAGTGAATAAAAATTAAATAGTATTAGTTATTAAGATAAATAGCTTAATTTCAAATACTTTTTTAAATAGTAAATTTACTGAAAATCGTGTATCGTAATGAAAAAAGAGTACCAACAACTCAAATATAAATAAATAAAAGAAACAATTAAGAAAACATACTAATTACCTTTTACAAAAACAGAGCTGGAAGATCTTAGTCTGATATGATTTATTATTTGAAGATATAGTTAGGCAAAACGTCATTGATTGTCCACAACTAATCCTAGAGGAAAACAAATTAATTAATAAATAAATAAATATTTTAAATATTTTAAATATTTTACTATGTTAAAGTTTTATGAACTCCTAATAAATTACTGAAGTAAACTATATCGAAATATTTTGTAAAAATATTAAAAATATTTATATTATAGTAAAAATATTTTGTAATCTTGCGAGCAAGATATTAGATTTTTAGGAATAATATAATTATATATAATAGAGAGATGATTATATAGTTTCGTTAAATCTTAATTTTAAGAAAGTTAGTTGCTTTAAACGTTTTTTTGCACTGCGTTAAGATTCATGAAAGTTTTGTTGAAAAAATTTATCGTTAAGATTCTGAAAAAATTTAGAGAGCTTTGATCCTAAATCGTTGAATTTCACCAATAAGCTATGAATTCTGTCTACTTTTTCTTGTTAAAAAAAAAAAAGATAAAATCTGAATTTTATATGTATAATTTTGAGCATTTTGTGAGCTATTTTATACGCAATAATAATTACGAACAGAGAAAACAATAAATAGACCCAGATCAATAAAAAAAAATTCAGTGAGATCAAGAGATCCATAAATTAAAAGTGTTATCTAGAAGCATTAGCATCTTGAAACATTCTCTTGTGCCTCATTACAATTCATGAAAATTTTGTTGAGAAAATTTATCGTTAAAGTTTTTAAACAATTTTTGAGAACTTAACTTATGTTATATCGTCGAACTAAATTAAACTTGAACTAAAATTCGAACTAAAATTACATCGTTGAATACCACTAATATACTTGCTATGAAATTAGTCTGTATTTTTATTTTTTTAATGTAAAATCTGAATTTTATATGTGCTGTTTTGAGTAATTAAAGAGCTATTCTAAAGAGAAAAAAATTACTAACAGACAAAACAATAATTAAGAATAATAGTGGGATCGAGAGACTCATAAATTAAAAGCATCATCAAGAAGAAGCAGCATCTTGAAACATTTTTTGCAACGCATTATAAAATTCATGAAAAATGCTGAAAACATTTATCGTTAAAGTTCTCCAAAAATTTTGAACTTTTTTAGGAATTTAAAAGCAAGTAGCGAAATTAATTACAGGCAGATAAAACCCATATCAATAACTTTTTTTAGTGGGATTGAGTTTACTCATAAACTAAAAGCATCATCAATAAGAAGCTGCAATTAAAAGTATTTTTATACAAAAGGGAAAAAAAGATTTATAGATCAAAATTAATTTCAGAGTATCACTTTATAGGTTATTTCCAACTAATACGAAAAAAAAAGAAGTTTGAAACAGCATTATATATATTTTACACTTGTTTATTTCCAAAAACTCATTGGTTAATTATTATTGTTGTGCAATCACAAATATTAAACTAATTTAAAGGTTCTGTATTGCTTCTTGAGAAATATACAAACTAATTTATTAAATTGAACCAATAATTATAACTGCAAAATTTAGTGTCTTCACGAAATTTGGATTATGAGTCTGATAATAATTTCATTAAAAAAATATAATGCAGGCTGATTATTCGCTTGACGCAGGATTTTTATTAAAATTATTTTCCATTATTATATTTAGCATTTTAATAATTTATGGTTCAGAAATACAACATGAAACACCGGTGCCTTTTTCTGCGTTAAAAATAAAATCTTCTGAACCTGACTCATTTTCACACAATTTTTCAAAATTGCATTTATTTGCAATTATTTGGATTTACGGGAAACGATGATCCATCATTGAAATTTCTTTAATTTACAAGACCAATTACTGAGGAAATTTTTAACATGAATGAAAAAATGAACCTTTCTCAAACTAGTCTTTTTAGATTTTTTTTTAGTTCAAATTTAAATCCGATAAACTGAAAGTTTTTTTAGTAATTACTAGACTGCTTTTTGTAATTAAAAAATACGAGCATATGTTTTTGCTTATAATTATAGCGTCAAAAAAAATATATGTAGGAAACAACGATGTCCCATCAACTTCAAAGGTATTTTATTTTTTTTAATTGAGTCAAAAATATTTTTTATTTGGAGCCTTTTTCTTCTTGATTAGGAAATGATCAACTACGAATTTAATTTTTGAAAACTTCTCAAAATTGCATTATTTCACACATATAATTTGTTTGAATAGGTAAAAAACTATTTAGAATTATTTAATTGATAGTTTATACTACCTAAACTCATTTTTAAAAAATGTGTTTTTACATAATTTATATTCTTAAATTTAATAAATTTGGTTATAGTTGTAATGTTTTTCTTTTTCATTTCGCTTTTTATAATTTTTTGTTAAAATTTTAATGCTTTGTTTCTTATTGCTAATTATTTGATAATTAACTTTTCAAATGAATTTTGCACTTTAGAATCAAAAAGCTAACTCTTGAAAACAATTAAAATTAGTTGAGAACGATCAAAACAGTAATTTTTAAATTACATTATAAACAACGATGTAATATTGTAAAACTGTTTAGAAATCACTCATTTAACAGCAATTAATGTAAAATTTATTATTAGAAAATTAGAGAAATCATTATAAAGAAATTTTATAACAATATTTTTCCATTTCCTTTTCTGTAATAATTTGTATAATTCATATTTTGACCATTCATTTATTCAAATGTCTTACAGCATTAACCATTGTTGGATTGTGATAGAAGTTTTAAGCGAATACGAAACATTAGAATACGTTATAATACAAGGCTATAAATTAGTTTAAAAATTATCAACCCGTAGTATTGCTTTATAGAAATTTCAGAAGAAATAATGAAGAATTACGGAAAATATTATAAAAATGTTTGTTTTTAATATTTAATTTTCCATGAAAGTGTTTATAAATCCTATTTTATTTCATTGTACCACTAATAAAATTCCATATCATTATTAGTTTGTTATTCAATAAGTTTTCTGACAAGATTTGAAGCGTTGGAATTGTTCAAATTGTTACATTTAATAATTTAAATTGATTATATAAAAAAATTTATAAGATAAAAATTCTAATGGTATGCCACCCCCCTCCTAAAAATAACTTTGTGAATTCCTTAAAGTTTAAGAAAAGGATCTAAAACAATAAATAATTCTTAAAATAATCTCTTAATATTGCTTTTTTAATAATATTTTTTCAAACAATTTTTATTTTAGTGACATTTTCGATTTTTTCCTATTTATGCAATATTTCTATCCTTAATTATTAAAATTTTTCTCTGATATGTTATGTTTATTTATAAACAAGTTTCAAAAAAATTTCTTTACTAAAAAATTAAAGAACATTTCTATTCCTAAGTATTCTAATTTAAATAGTTATTGTAATATTTAGTAATTATAAAAAAAAAGTAATTATAGTGTTTGCAAATATGTGTTTTTTAAAACATTTTACATGTATCTATCCAAAACAATTTTGGTGAAATTTCTTACTCAATGTAGCAGAAATTCTCGTTATTATCTTTTCAAATTGAGAAATTCGGTTAAGCATTTTCGAAGTTTTATTTTACCATCACTTCTTAAGTTTTTTCAAAGACTTTTCCCATTTCAAAATTTTAGATCCAGTTATAGATTAGTATTTATACAAGTGCATTGAATTGAATTTTATTAATAATGAAATATTTTAAACATTTACATTTATCAAAAATAACAAATTATTCTCTAGTTGACCAAATATGAATCAAATGAGAAAATTTACCGATTTTTTGATTGATAATTTACTTTATTTATTAAAGATATTAAATAAGTATGTTTTATAGCAATGTTTAATTTAAGCGATATTTCAAACTGAAGAGAATCTAAATTCGTTTTAATTTTTATGTAGAAATTTACTTTAAAAACTTTATTAAGCAAAATGTGAAAATTTGGATTGGTAAAAGGAGGTAATAATTTAAATGTTTTATATATGTATGAAAAATGTAATACTTTGATATCATTTACGCAAGGAGAAATGTTTCGAAGCAAAATATTATGGACATGACAGATAGCAAGATTTTTCTTTTATGTAATAAGAAGGAAAATGCAAAAATTCTGATTAGTAAAAGAAAAAAAATTTTTTAATTGTTTTATTTATGTATAAAAAAATTAATATTTTGATTGCATTCACGCGAAGGGCAATGTTTGTAAACAAAACATTAAAAAGGTGATAGTAAGCAATATTTTTTTGAATATCTTTTATTAATAATTTCACATTTTTTCCCACTGATAAGAAACGTTCAATACTGTTAAAAAATATTTCAATTATTCAAATATTATTAATTGAAAAAAAAAAGTAAACGACTTTAAAAAGCAGTAATTTATGTATAAAAAAATAGCGTATTTTATCTTAGTTGAACGAAATAGCACTTATAGTTTTTTTTTAACATCTTACGATGTTAAAAAAAAATAATAAGTGCTTAAATTTTTTTTTCCTATATGCAAAAAAATTTTTTTATATACTAATAACCTGTTTATTTTTTTTAAATAACTATATAAATAAATTAACTAATGAAATTGTTCTTAAAAGCACTAAAAAACGCACTTCCTAAACCTAAGATACCATTGTCCAGCAAGCGCATCTCGCAAACCAACGCCAGAGTCCGATATCCGCGATAACCTGGGGAAGAAATTAGTCGCGAAACGGCGCGTAAATTTCTTTTAAGCCTACTTTTTTCGCCCGCGCTTCCGTTCTAGAAGCCCATCCCCTCTCGTAACACATACCGCGACGACGACATTTGATACACCGGTCTTCGAGAAAAAGAATTTTTTATTGATACCCGTCATACTCTTCGAGAACAATAGATGGCGGTGCTTATCCACATCTCTCATGAGCAGTACAACCACCCTTCCTCCTCTTCCATATCGTCTGCTCTTTCTTATCCTCGCCGCTTGGCGACGGAATCAGTGCTCCACTGGCAAGCGAACGTAAAGGAACGGTCGCGCGGTGCGGCCACACTTACATTGTCTTTAACGCTCGTCGGAATAGATAACAGAACTAAAATATANAAAAACAATTTACGGTGTTAAATTTCGTTATTAGGGTACCCTTCCCGTAAACGGACAACTCTCATAAACGGACAAATTTTTTGGTCCCATGAATGTCCGCTTAACGGAGGTTTCACTGTAGTAGCCGTTCGTGTCGTTTGGGTGTGTATGGATTTGTCACCGGCAGCTTCGTTCGACCGGTCGACGACTATTCACGTTGTTTTCATTCAGTACAAACAGTATAGAGCTTTTTTTTTTACTTTTCGTGCCTGTTTATTTTTATGGTAGAACTGTTATGGTCGAATAACAACAGGCAATGTGTCAGTCTTCAAAACGCAAACGATTTTGGATATGAAGCAGGATATCGTGAAGATAATTTGGCAAATGACTAATTTGTCTACTTTAAAAATAAAACACATTTGATGGAAATAGCACGTGCACTTTGTGAACATCTTAAGACTTAATAATTTATTGACAAAGCTACGTTATTATAAATCATTTTATATATTTAGTTTAACAATACAGTCTTCAATACGCAGACGATTTTTGATATGGAATAGGATATCGTGAAGATAATTTAGCAAACGATAGATTTTTCTACTTTTCTTTTTTAAAAAAAAATTGAAAAAAATAGCACGTGCACTTACGATTTTTTTAACGTTAAGACGTTTGCTTCAAAACTATATATCGATTTAAACGCAGTTTTTATTTCTAAATTTTTATCCTACTTCCATCTTTTTAATACTTGACGAGAAGTTTATTATTTATTTGCAGATATACTTGTAAGACATAAAACGTGCACATGTATAGTGAAACATGTATAGTTAATGTCAAAACCACATTTTATTAAAACAAATTTGAATTCTCAGTATACAATTCCATAAAACTAAACAGAAACAAAAATATAAACAAAGCAAATTTTTTCAGCAACTAATAAGTATTAGTTATTTTTTTTTCATAGATAAGAGCAAGGACAATAATTGGCGCATAACTCAAAACCTAACCATTTTCTATTTAGGTTACTTTACTAATGAACGGTTTTGATACAATTCTTTTTAATAAGCCTAACATTCCTTCCGGCAATCGTAAATTTGAACAAAAAATGCGTTTTTATGTTACGTAGCAAAAGCAAGAGGTACACTTCATTATATACATTTTTTAATCCTACTGCTCTAAACTTTGTTTTTAAATCAACACAACTATGTTCAAATTCTTTATTTTTCGTATTTCACGGGATTTATTTTTTATTTCTTTATTATAATTTGTTTATGAAAATTAAAAATGTAGAGCAATAAATTTTTTTAAAACAAATCGCTGCCTCACAGTATCTACTTATTGAAATGCTACCAAACAATATACAATTCTTAATTTTATTTATGTTTTCGTTGAGAGTAATTGACACTTTTCTATTCACTTTAATTTTTTCTTCCTTGATACATTTTCTTTTTCTTCGAACTGCAATAAGAGATTTAGCGTAGTAGAAAAATCAAATTTCCGGATTAATGTTAGTCTGAGACATATTTCTGACTAACATGTAATATATATTTCGACCATCATGACTGTTTAGGAACTATGACAATTTGAAAATTGCAAAAACAATGTTTTTTAAGTATATACGCACGCATTTGCATAAAAAATGGATAAATGTCTGGTCGAATTATTATTTAATTAATAATCAGATTCTAGAACAAAAATGAGAATGCCCTTTCATATTGAAGATTTTTTTCATAAATAAAATGTAGAGGCCATTTAAAAAAAAAAAATAAGTTTATTAATTTTGAAGAAATGAGAAAGGATTTAAGTGAGTTAATAGGAAAAACAATTAATAAACTGACAGCACATTTTTAGACTTTCTTTGTTTATAAAATAACTTTATATGTAAAAAAAAAAGAAGTTTTTCAACATGAAAAACATTACTGTGCAAAAATTATTTGCTATGTTATTTTAAAAATTCTGCTTCGTCATTTCAGTTTAAATTAAAAGTACTCGATTTTTTTATAAATTAAATAGTTTAATAGTAATTAAGGAATGCAGTTTTTATTAAGAAACTAAATATGAGTTTCCTTTAACGTTATTTGGACAAAAATGTTATTGGAAAAAATTTAATAACATTTTAAAGAATGTTTCTCCGAGTATGTGTTTAGCAAATTGCGAATAGTATTGAACATTTATTAATTCAGTTAAGTTTTAAATAAAAACCAGAAAAACGTTTTAGAAACATTTTCTGATACTTACTTGAAAAGGTTATTTTTCTCAAATTTGTAAAAATGACACTCGTTATTGAACTCGTTAAATGAACTTGTTATTCCACTAAGTTCTTACTAGTTTTTTTAAAAGTACATAATATTCGATTAAGCCCTTACATATTTTTGTTGAAGTATATGGCATTCCAATAAAATTTTATGTATTCTTTTAGAAGCACGTGAAATTCTACTAAGTTCTTACATATTTTTTAAAAAATATATAATTTTTGACGAAGCTCTCAGATATTTAAAAAAATATATGATATTCCACTACGCTCTTGTAAAAATTTTTTTCATTGAAAAAAAAAACATTTTAGAATTAATCTATTTGTCGACATTTTATTTAATTTTAAACGTTTACAGTTAGAAAAATAGCTTTATGTGATTTCGGTTGTATATTGTAAAATATCATTGACAACTTTCTGGTCAGTCTGGTTTTTTTCTGGTTGGTTTTCAAAATTGAAACGAATACTAGACGAGAATTTTCTGGAAATATATAATTGTTTTTTTATTCGTACAAATATTAAAATGAGAATCGCAGAGTTATGTAGACAAGATAAAACACTTTTAAAAAAATACATTGGCTTTTCTCTTTTCATTTACGATTCCTATTATTTTTCTTGCTTTTGGTCTTCGAATATCTATCATGTTCTGAATAATATCAAATATTTGATAATAAAATAGAATCTCGATGCACATCAAGATGGTAACCTAATCTTTTATTTTTAATAACACTATCACGAATTAAATATATTGATAATATAAAAATATTGATAAGTAAATTTTTCGGAAATAAAAATATAAAGTATTCAAAAATACCTATTTTCTGTAATAAAATTTTAAAGTATTGTAAAATCATTTAGTGCATGCATTTCCGAACGAAAACATAAACAAACAAATTCTACTTCTATATGATCTTCATTTAATGTCGCAGGAAGTGAAAAAACTGTCTTTTTTTTATTTATTTTCTCCTTTTTATAAATACTTGGATTGAAAACATAATTTGGCAAGGTGGAGTTTTTTTTTTTTTTCCTCCTTTTTGAGGGGGTTTACATTGGTGATAATATATATAGCAGCCTAACTAATCAAGCTATTACTATTACAAGATTATCTAATATATAGAACATGATTTATACATTTCCTCTCCAAACGAGATCGAGTATTCGAGTAATATTAGGTGTTTAATATTTGGCCTAGTGTCAGAGCCTGGTATATGCGTGTTGTGTCAATAGATGGCGCAACAGTGCCATAAATCACTGTGACTCAAGATCTCCTGAATCACTGATTTAGTGTTCATTGTTATGGCTGTGAGAAGTATGATCTATCAGATTTTCTTTATCTTCTTTTGCTTTTATCGATATTATATAAAAATAAAATTCATCAAAATAATCAGGATTAGGATAAATACTTCTCTTACTAGCAGCTGTCATTAAATAAAACTACGTTGTTGCTTTGATATCATACCTTTTAGATTTTAAGTTCTAAAAGCATTGGAATTATCATAAAAAATTCGCGTAAATTACTAATAAATGGAAGTTATATCAAAAAAGAATGAATATAAAAGAATATCAATGGATGGATTAATAAATAAACTTGTTTAAAGCGAAATTTTATTATTACTTTTTAGTACCGTTTTATATTGATATCGCAAATTCGTTTCAAGATTTAAAAAGTACAATTATTTCTTGTTCATATCACACAATTTCATTAACCTGACGCATTTTGCTAGTTGTTAGGAATAAATTAGCTTTCATAAAAAATAAAAATCGCCTGCGAAATTAGAAATTGGACGAATCAAATATATTTGCATTCCACATATTTTTCTTCTGTTTATTTATTTAACACAACACCGAGGACAACCGTAGAGGCTAGGGGGCTGTTACTCCTTGGTTTAAACTTAGTAAACAATTTACATATAATTTTTTCCTGCATTCTTACCTACACTAACCTATGTCTAGTATCTATCTTTAATATATATTTTTCTTTATATCAAAGCTTTTTTGATGTTCTGTCGCTAAGGAATATAAAAAAAGGATAGTTTAAGTGATTTACTCTTGAAGCAATGTGATGAATTTAAACTATACATATAATTTTGCCGTGAAGAATTATCTGGGCTTTTGCCTATTGGTGACATTTTTCCAGATAGATGAAAATTATCGAAATCATTGCCTTATTCTCAGTTTTTGCACATTTTTATGAGTGTAGCATTGGAGTAAGTTTTTAAATATTAAAAAATTAGACAACAAGCACTTTTTATTTTCACAAAACTGTGGTTTTTCTCCATATTGACGTTTTGAGTTATTTTCAAAATAAGCGTAGATAGGCTGAACTTGAAATAACAGTCATGAATAACAGTTGAAAACTCACAGCAGTTATAAAAATAGCATATCATCCGCAAAAAAGCCTCATTTCATAATACGATGAAGCTTTCGAGAAACAGTTTTAAATTTTAATGAATACAAGCCTGTTCAAAAACAGGTATAAAAATTTAGTAATTGCTTGTTTATTATAATTTATTCCCTCGAGAATAAAATATAATAGATAAATAATTATCAAAAATTACTTCCAGTGGGTACTAAAGTGTATAATATTTGCGATAAGATACAGCTGTTAAAAAAATTTATTGATATGAAAGGTTTTAAGTTATTGTTAAAATTACGCCAAATATTAAAATTGAGATATTTTATATTCCTCATGTTACATGGAATGCATGTTCCATAATGACATTCCATGTGGAATGCGTATATGCCGCTTTGATGTACTTTATTCTAACTGTTCCTATTCGCAAGTGCTAGTCTTAGTTATAAGACTATATATTATAAATGCTATATATTATAATATATATGTAAAATATTATACAATTATGAAGGTAGTTATTGTAAACTCGTTGGAGAATTCGAATGATTTCGTTGAATGAAATTCAAAAACTGTTATTGAACAAGCTGAGGGATTCGAATGTAATCAAAAACAGGATTTTCAATCAAAATTGTATCCAATCTGCAAGAAAGAGAAAGTGTTGACTGTTCCAAATTTATTGCCCAAACTCCAATCAAGTCATAATGCTGATTGAGCAGTGATAGCTCAGAGTATAGAGCCCTCTCCTCCCAATGGGCTGACCGAGGTTCGATGCCCAGCGATGGCTAGTCGAAAAAAATTCCATACTCAGTTTGCACTGACCACAATGCTAACATAAAATATCCTCAGTGATAGACGGATCATGGGTTAGAGATCCCTTCCTTACCGTCAGGCTTACTATAGGGGTTTTCGTCTCCAAGCAAATACAAGTTAGTTCCATCAACAAGTCCTCCGCGAAGGCAAATCCAAGAGTTCCCTTGTCTTCTGAATTGGATTCAAAATTACAAGGCTATGGAATTTAACAGTAGTAGTCGTAAACCTAAAATTGGGTCGACTGTTCAACGACAGTTATAAAATAAAGTAATGCTGATGAGATTTGTGCGACAATGTAAAAAAACTTTGACATTGGTTATTTTTAATTTGTCATTGCTGATTTTTTAAGGCTCATCTTTGAAGGTTCTTTCCTACCAAAAACGCTATTCAGTTAATTATGGGCTATTTTCATAATTGTTGTGTGTTTGTTAAAGTTACTCATAACTGTTAGATTTTGTTTGCTCCGCTTTTTATAGTCCTCTATTTTAATTATGAAAATAGCATTAAAAATTACTATGAAAATAGCAATAGTATAAAACATCATGTTAAGTAAATTTCCAGTTTTGTGAAATTAAAAGAGCTCTATTCCAACATTGCACTATTTCAACTGGTAAAAATATATTAAAATAGACATTTTTCCATTAACTAATCGGCTTTTAAGTAGGTTAAAAAATTTCGCCAAACTGAAATGTTAGTTTTTTTTATTTTTTTTAATTTAAACTTTTTGTTCTTTTTAACACGCAGAAAATTCTTTATTACAAGCTAGTGTATAAAATTTCAAAACTAATGATTTTATTCCAACTTAAAGTACTGAAACTGTTACCTTTTTTTATATATATATATATTCCTTTACAACAATACTTTAAGAACACCATTAGCGAATTTCTCATAGGCTTTCAACCCTGATCGTTTTTAATTCCAGACGCATAATGTTTTTGAACCCAATTGCGCCATCTTAAAGTCAGGTGACGATTGCTTTACGCCTACGAAATAATACCTTTTAGATGACCTATTGGTGACCATTCTCCCTCCTCCTCCACCACCTTCTTCCTTTTGCATCATCGTATTTTTATTAACAACGCATTGTCTTTGAGCAATGAGAATGTGTTCGATTAATGAAGAAGTAGAAATGTAGTTGACGATTTTTCTTATTCTTCATTCGACGCTACTACCTCATTATTCTTTAGGTATGATCATTAGGAATACGACACAATCTGTTTTGTTTTTTTACATCACGATTTTATTCTTTTTTGGGGGAATGAAGAAAGAACAAGCAGTTTTTCCTGCGCATTTATAAAAATAAAATCATCATTTGTAGGCTTAACAGACACTAATTTTTGCTTTGGAGATTTTCTTTTAAAAGCAAAAACGCAAAAAAATAATATTGAGTAAGTGGATGTAGACGTAATCATTAAAATTCGGGAAAAAAATTTAGTTTAATTTAAATGAAAGACAAAGAAAAAAAAACAAATTAAAAAAAAAAGTTTTTAAAAATTTTAAACTTTGCCATTAAATTCTTGAGAGTACTTTCTTTGCTTCAGTGATATTTCTTTTTTCTCTTTTCTTTTTCTCTTTTTAGTTATGTTTCACATCTAATTAGATGTCTAATGGTGAATTCACGCGTAATTTAGTTTGATACGAAATTAAAAGATAACGAAAAAAGACTAAGACTGCTAAGAGCGTATGAAGATTACGAAGAATATAAAGCTTAATTAAATTGCAATTTGTTCTTGTGAAAGTAAAATTCTTTAATTTTGTCGCTAGAAAAAAAAATTTTTTTTCATAATATTTTTAAAGTTGTGGTTGTATTCTTGGGTATGGACATAAGCATTAAAGCTCGAAGAAAAGTCTAGTTTAAAACAAATAACTTAACGAGTAGAAATTAAAAATTATTTAGGGATGCAAAGCTTTAACTTCAAATTACGCATATGATTATGCTTTCTATTTTCTGATATTTCACGTTTTCCTTTACAAAGAATTTTATTTATTAAAATTTGAGGTGTTGTGGAATTTAATATAGCACTAAGATACAAAGGAAATAAACAAACGTTAAATGATTGTGAATAAGAATGTGAAATTTTACAACAAAACTTCAATTTTCAATTCTTTGCCTGCATAATATTTTTTTTTCCTAACATGATGCAGCACATAGGTTTTTCAAGAAGAAATGAAAAAAACAAAAAAAAAGAATTGAATAATGATAAATAAGAAAGCAAAGCTATACAGTTATACTTCGATTTATGATTTTTTTAATAGTACAGGGACCACAAGGATTCCGAGATCTAGGGGGGGATTTTTGAAACCAATAATGATTTTGGTTATATCCTATAAATAATAAACAATTTGTAAAATGTTTCGATTATATAAACGATATTACTTATATAAAATGCTAATGGAAAAAAGTAGAAAACTTTAAAAAAATATTTTTAAAATTTTTTTTTTGAATTAATTATAAAAAAAAATGAAAGTATTTTTAAAAAACTACATAGGTGGTATTGCTCATCGAACTTCTCAATTCAAAATATATTTACGAAATTTAAGAAATATGTTTCACTGTTAATGATTCTCAACATTTATAGCAGCGAAAAATCATAATTCATAGACCAGCAAATAATTTCAAATAAATCGAGAATTAATTTAGAATTTAAAATATTTCATTCTTCACATTAAATATTTAGAAAATAATTAGATTTTTTTTATTTAAGTTTCTTATTGTTATTATTTTTTTTAGACACATCAGCTTATTAACTTTTTTATATGATTGTCAGCGTTCCGCGAGAAGAAGCTTGATTTTTGAAAGTTCCATTAAAAAGAAGGAAAAAAAATGGGAACCCCTGATCTAGAGCAGCAAAGTTTTGGAAAAAGTAACATATTTCTTAAAGAGGACAACCCCATAGGCAAAGTATACCAATTTAACAATGATACGATTTTGCAAAAAGTGTATTTACTTTGCAAATGGAACAACAATTTTATAAAACAGGAAGGAATAATAATAAAATTAACAAGCATGGAATCAATTATATTCATTTTTACTACGTTTTTACACGATAACTATAAAACGAAGAAATAAAATTACATTATTATTATTATGGCTTTATGACTTTGGTATTTTTAATAATAATATTGATTTTAAAAAGCGATACCACAAGTTACTAACCTAATTATATTCAAGCCAATTAACAGCAGCAGAAAACATAAAAAGCAAAATATGATGCTATAGTTTTGTTAAGAAATTCTTCATGACAAATTTGGAAAAAAATAACTATTAAAAGATATAACTTGTCTCACATTAATACATCTATTCAGCTGATTCTTAAATTTTTTTACTTTGCTCCAATTTGGAGATAAAATGTTTGTAACGTTCGTAAACTTTGTAAAACTTGCCAGGTGAGGTTCCATATCTTGAAAAGGACTTAAAAGTTTGTGAGGAACTTAGTAGTTTGATTATTAATTTTGAAAACATATTCTCATCTTGTGAGAATTCTGATTTTTTAAAGACACCCTTTTTAACTGCAATAATAATCTAAAAATTTATTTCAATTTTAAAGTTTTGTGAAAAAGTTGTTGAAAGCTAATATTTAATTTTGCTTTAAAAAAAATTGTCAAACTTTTATAAGTTTAGGGACATTGTTTACAATTAAAAACCGTTATAAATTTTTTTTAATTTTAATTTAACTTCCCGTTTTATGAATAGCTTTCCTTTTTGAAAATATCAATTTTTTATATTATTATGCACATTTTTTAAAGTAATTAATTTTTGAAATACCAATTTAAGAAAATATTGCCCAAAAATATTCATTTTTCATAGGATTTTTTTTAATGTTACTTTCTGTTCTTTCTTAACTTTTTGGATCTTTCATCTTTGGATCTTTACTGATTATCATCTTCGGGAATTTTTTTCCTTTTTTTTTTGTGAGAAGCTTATCGAGCATTGCAATCATATTGCTTTAATAAGGAGTACAATTTCAAAGACTTAAAACTGTTAATAATAGTTTTGATAGTAAAGATATTTTTAAGAGTAATTTATGAAGGCATATTTCCTGTATTTATGAAATGACTCATTAGAGTTGAAAATTTAAATGATCAAGGCTGTCTGGCTTTAACTTTTAATGCATATATTTTAAAAAAAATTTAGAAATAATGGAAACTTCTCTTTGCAAAAATAAGGAAAGTTAATCATATATTATTTTCCCTGTTCAGATAAATTAAATCATTTATTTTTGTTAGTTGTTAAAGCACTAATTTTATTAATGACATTTTAATAATTTATATCTTTATGCTATCAGATTAATCAAAATAATAATGAATTAATCTATTGTTCTGCAGATTGAATAATATGAGATAATTTCAACAAAGCGTCATTGTTTTGAGAAATTTAATAGGCATACTTTGAGCATACAGGATGGTTATATAACTAGTTTGCTAGTACGGTTGAAGTTTACTTTTTTGAAATATTTCCAATTTAGTTTTTATTTAAAGTAAACTATAGTTTAATAAAATTGAAACAATCCGTTAATCTGTTCTATTATTCTGTTTCAAACATTCCATTTTAAATAAAGTAAATAGTTTTAAATAATTTTTAGCTAACTTGGCTGATTTAGGGTAAGTTTATTTTTTCTAAGTGGGCAGATTTAGGCTATTTAGCAATATCACATGCTTATTTTATTGATGCAAACAATTCACATCACTTTATTTTTGTCCTAAGTATAGCTATTTATCCCGACATTTATAACTATCTGCATATCTCATAGCATGTTCTACTTGGATATTTTGTCATTAAACCACAACATATTCAATTGAATATTCTCAGAATTTTATTGAAAAATTCCTCTTTTCGATTTTTATTTTTCAATTTTATTCTATTCCATGTTTCATATTATAAATTTTCCAAACAATATTCGACTTTATGAATTCGTCATTCAATGTTCCCTTTTATAATTTCTCAATTTAATTTATTTACTACATGCTCGATTTGATTACTTAATTACTATTTGAATGCCATTTGTGGGAACTTCTATTTGAATAGCATTTTTTTATTAAAATTTTGCTACAATACTTTACATAGTAACAGAAGTAACTGCGCGTTCACAAGAGTTATTTTTAAGAAAGATTACTATTTTTAAAAAATAAATCTGAAAACAAAAAACTAGAAAATATATGAATTTAGTGATTATTATCATCAGTTTAAATATTTCCATCAATTCATATCGAAATTATTGCCCCTAAATTTTGAAAATTATACTCGAACATTTTAAAGATTGATTAATTTTTAACATGGATAAAATAATAACATATTGTAAGACACCACTCATTTCCATTTTGCTATTTATTTCTCATTTTATATTAAAATGATTTATTGAAATGGAAATAAAATTTTTTAAAACTCAATTTCAAATCAGAAACTTAATAGGTCATAATCTTATTAACAATAGATTGAAAATCGGTATAATCAATGCAAACTATTTCATTAAAATCACTCCGAACTAATAAATATAAGCATAAAAAATGTTTGGTTACTTTTTAAACAATGCTTGCTGTAATGCATTTTGCCTCACACTAACAAATGCATTATTTAGTTTTAAGTCCATTTAAAACACATATGTAATAAAGAATAATTTTTGCTTTATGGTTAAAAAATGCTTTTCGCAGGTGGGTGGTATTTACTTTATTGTGGATTGTGAAAATTATTAACAGAATTATAATACCCAATTATTTCAAGATTGTGAAATTTTAATTAAATTAGAAAATAATTTTAATGGATAAAATATAGCAGGAAATAAGACACAGTAACACAATCATTAAGAAAATGTATTTACGTACATAACTTAATGAATGTAACATTCCATTCCAATACATTCATCATAAGAGTCATTTCTAAAAAACTACCCCTTTCTATAAATTAAAAGGAAAAAAAAATACCAATTAGTGGTACACTAATAAAAATATTTATAATTTATTTGCTACTGATAGTATCATATTTTAATAACAGATTATTATTCATAGATAGTAATGTCAATTATTACTTTTAGTGCCAACAGATTTTTTAGCCTTATAGTACTTTTAAATCCACCAGATTTTCAAACTGAATTTTCTAATTTTCTTATCGTTTAGTTAAGATAAAAGTAAGTAATAAAGGTAGATGAAATTAGTGATGTTATTATTTGCAAATTTCTATTAATTAAAAAACTTTTGAGTAGTGTAACATCAATTTGATCTTGACTTTCTCTAATTTTGTTTGATATTAGATTAAATTACGTTATCGGCTTTTTTTTTCTTGTTGAAAAAATGACACGGTGCTGAAAGAAAGGAAAACAATAAAAATAGTCTAAAAAGTAACCGTTTTTTTACTTTTCTTTTTCGTATTTGTTATCACCATAGCCTTTTCGTTTCAATTCAATATTTTAGAATATTTATAGGTAGCTCTATCAAGAGAAAGAGAGGCTGATTGTTTAATAAATATCTTTCTGAACATAACGCCTCAAAACATTCCGTTTTTTTCTTCATTGAAATTTATTTGGATTATTAAAAAAAAATAGATATTTGAGAATTCTTAAAATAATTTTTAATTTCTCGTATCTGTACGATTGACAAGCGTAAACAGTATTTTAGCCTAAGTATACGTCATGTTTTCTTTTTTTCTTTCTTCTACCTTTTTTTCTTCTGCACGAGATCTCTACACTTCCATCATACGATGTAATTTCGTTGCTTTATCTCCTTCACGGCGAGTTGATAGTGACGCCAAACAAATCGCCAAAGAGGCTTCGGAGGTGTCGAAAAAGCTATAATAATAGTAACCGCCGAGAGATGGCGTAATTGCTCCAGAGATGTCAGACTCAAGCCGATCGTTTTAGCCTCCCCCTCCTTTCATTTTCCATTCCACCCTTGTCTCCTCTCATCGCTCTCTCCAGAAGTAATTGTAACCAATAAAAAGAGAGGACAGTATTCGCGCCTTTCTCCCATTGGTTCCGTCCCGGCAATCTCAAAAATTAATTACAAAAAAACTGTGTTTCGCAGCCGGCTCCGTTGTTTCTTCCCCATCAGTCCAGTTGCCCATGTAGATCACCGAGGGTGTTAGTATAAAGGAATTTCTTCAAACAGTTGAAGGACTGATTTTTTTTTATAATTTTATTACTTTTCGTTTATTTCTTCGTAACATCATCTTGAGATTGTGCTTCGCCCACGTGACGGATAATTTTAAATAGTGTGTGATATTTTTTTTTTGAATCATCAACATTTAAGGATTTATAAAAGAAATAAATAAAAATTAACTCCTGATGTCGCGGAATGGGTTGTTTCCGCAGCAGCTGTGAAAAGCATCCTCTGATCCTCAGCGGACCACCCCTGTGTTGTCAATATCGTCTGCTGGAAGTGGGGTCGCGCTCTTACCGCCTTCCTTCAACAGGTCAGTTCCTTTTGTGATATGTTTACCTTTGAATTTCGTAAGGGGGGAGTGGCTGTGCGGGGAGGAGTAGGGAAGAGAATTTTTGCTCTTTCTTTGTTATGGGGTGCTATTTTTTATGTTTCATTTATTTATTTATTTTTTTTCTTCCGAGAAACGATCAGGTTTAAAAATAAACCTCTGAGATAAAAATTCATTTTATATAATCTAAAGTAGCATAAGCTAAGTCTGGGATTTTGTGGTTTTAAACTTCTGTAGTGTTTTATAATCGTTAAGTTAATTTATCAACCATATTTAAAAATAATAAAAAAATGTTTCAAGAAAAATAAAATCGAATGCAATTCTTGTGTTCAGAATCTATGTAGGCATTTTTATGAGAATTTGCAGATGAACATTTTTGGTGCACAAGTTTGTTTAATTTACAATTATTATTATTTTTTTTATCGATATGCTCAGCTCTCGTATCTACATAATTTCTTATAATTTTTTTAACTAGTAAAAAAATTACAGTAACTGTTAATACGTGACAAAATTTGCATTACACGCAGATTTTCAATTAAATAATTAAGAGTACATTTTATTATTAGTCTATCAAAAATTAACTATATATTCATATTAACTATATAAATTAACTATATATTCATATAACTATATTTAACTATATATTCATATATTAGTTTGATTTCATATATCAGCTATAAGATATCTTTTGATATAAAAGAATTATATATACAGTGATTTTTAATACATTTAATAACGCAAGATTCATTTTTACAATAATTTTTAACTCTAGACCAATTTTTAACCAAGATCCAATGACATAAGATTAATTTATATGATATATTTTAATACAATTACTAATACAAGAATTAGTTATTCAGTAACTTCTATTACGTTTTATTATTTAATATAAAATTTAGTTACACAATTTATTTCAATGTAATTAAACAATTCAAGAATTAAATACACATTAGATATAATAGCCAATTAATGACAATTTTAAATTCTATTTATTTAATTATTAATTAATGAAAGGCATTTTGAAGTTATAATGAATATTAAAAACATTAATTTTGTCCTCAAGCAAAAGCTTTTATCTGACAAAATCTTACCGCTTAATGTAGTTTGCATTGATTAAGCCATAGATCACTTCTCAAGTTTCAAAAGTGGTTATCCTTGTAAATTTCATTATATATGATTAAAAAATTCAAAAAGGAACAATGTATTCATATTTGTCTGTTATTATGAGTGATAAATTATTATAAAGTTTTAATGGCGTTGTTTTTTGTAGTAAGTCATCATATTCTTTTTCCTTAATTTAATAAACATTTCAATTTTAGGCATCTTCAAAAAATTAATTGGCAGGAAACGTCTGCCATTGTGAGTGATAGATTGAATGAATGATAAAATTAGTTATTTGTTTTATAGTAGTTTATTTTTTTCAATTGTCATAATTCTATCTACTTTTTTAATTCTCACTCATTCTACTATACTACTGGAGTTAGTACTTATACTAATACTACTGAAGTTAGTACTTAATATAAGTGATACTACTGGAGTTAGTACTTAATATAAGTAATACTACGGGAGTTTGTACTTAATATAAGTAATATTACTAGAGTTTGTACTTAATTTGCATTTTAAGTATCGCTCATTTTGCATTTCGCTCATTTTATTGCTTATCGTTATCATAATTTTTGTCCTTTGTGTATTATACGATCTAATGTGTACTGCATATTCAATTCATCCTGATACTTAGCTAGCCACTCAAAGCCCTTGTTTGGCTTGTTTTTTTTTTTTTTATAGGACCACAAGTACGTTTATTGTTGCAAATTTTGAACTATTTTTTATAAAGAAATTCAATTAATATAAATTTTAAAAGAATGCTTTTTGATAGAAAAAGATCGGAAAATATTAATTTTTTTGATAAGTGATTCATTTTGTAAAAAGATTATGAATTTTTTAAATCTAACAAGTAGTTTAGTTTTCGCAAACAAAAACGTATTTTTCGATTCATAGAAAAGTAACAAAAAGTAGAAGATTCGCTTTATAGCAACAAAATGCCCGAATCATATTCTTACTACAGTACCATGCTTGAAAATTTCTCATCTGTGGGAAGCGGGAACTGTATTTTATAGCATTTGCTATGAAGTGCCATCTAGGTACGAAATATTGAACTACTGTATTTCTGTTTAGCAATACTTACCATAAGTATTTTAAGAATCATAGAGCGCATTAGTGATTGGTTTACATAAATATAATATTTCTATTGATTAAAAATATTCAATGAATTTCTGCTGCATTTTTTGTATAAATATAATTCAATAATACTAGAATTATTTTACTTTATTTATACTTTTTTTAATGCTGAGTATTGCTAACTGCATAAATTTTTAGATAAAAAACTCTCATACTTTTATATTAAATATTATTTATAAAAACATTGTGTTATAGCTGCTGCTTGACAAAGTTTCCAGAAAGTTTTGTTGCGCATTACGACAGCATATATGTGATTAAACTATCGGGTTAATCATAAACAGTTATTAAAGAATCTAATTACGCCCTAAAAACGTATCATAGTATTAAGATTCTATCTAATTTATTATGAAATGCCCTATCATGAAAAAAAGTATTTAGGCTGTCTAAGACTTAAGTTTGACTTTTAAAAATCCAACTTGATCATTAATTATTTTGTAGCAAAAATTAACTAGGCCCTAACAGTTAGTTTAACTTTAAAAAAACTTATTAGTTTTCCTATGCATGGGTTGGCATTTAAGTGACAAACTAATCATCGCGAGTAAACTATCTATTTGTTAATTAAATGCCTTACATAAAACTAACTAGTTAGGCTGTAAAAACCAAATTAGGCTGTTAAGAATCCAGTTTGCATTGTTGATTATGAATTGTCTTACATCTAAATTAACTACTTTGGCCATAAAGAAATATTTTGGCTTTATAGTATCTTACATCACATTATCTTACATACATTGTCTTACATCACGATTGAATGTCTTACATGAGTCACGGGTGTAGACGAATTGTCTTACATAAAAATTAACTACATAGGCATTTAAAATATTGTTTTACTTATAAAAATCCAATCAGCAAGAGTAAATATTTTGCAGAAGTTAGTTTTAAGTCGCGAGTGTTCATAAAGGACACGAATTGTCTTACATAAAAATTAACTACACAGGCATTTAAAATATTGTTTTACTTATAAAAATCCAACTAGTCAGCAAGAGTAAATATTTTACAGAAGTTAGTTTTAAGTCGCGAGTGTTCATAAGGGACACGAATTGTCTTACATAAAAATTAACTACATAGGCACTTAAAATATTGTTTTACTTATAAAAATCCAATCAGCAAGAGTAAATATTTTGCAGAAGTTAGTCTTAAGTCGCGAGTGTTCATAAAAGGTCTTACATAAAAATTAACTAGGTAGGCCATAAATACGTAATTTGGATGTTAAGTATCCAGCTATTTGTCTCTTGTAAACTACATTGTTGATTATTGTCTTACATAAAATCAACTACTTTGACTGTAAAGGAATGTTTCGGTTTTTAAGTTTCCAACAAGTGATTGACTAATAATGTTGGCTGCAAAGAGGTAGTTTGATTCATTAAGTATTCAATCGAGTGAGTGTCTTATATTAATTAGTCTTACAATAAGTTACGAGTGTTCATGAAGTGTCTTACCTAAAAAAAATAACTATTTTGACTGTAAAGACTTGGTTTGGCCAGCTATTTCTCTTTTTTAAACAACATTGTTAATTAAGACTTGTCTTACATATAAATTAACTACTTTGGCTGTAAAGAGATACTTTGACTTTCAAGTATTTCGCTCAGTTATCGCGAGTAAATGTCTTACATAAGTCCACGGGTGTCTTGGGGGTGAATTGTCTTACATAAAAATTGACTACATGGATAGATTGACTTTTAAAGTGTCCACTTAAGTCAAACCGAGTTTTATGAGTAAGTCTTACAATAAGTTACGATTGTTCATGAAATAGCTTACATAAAAATAACTGTTTGGGCTACAAGGACATAATTTGGCTTGTTTAGAACCCAGCTATTCATGTCTTATAAACTACATTGTTGATTATGAGTTGTCTTATATAAAAAAAAATTAACTACTTATGCTGTAAAAAGATAATTTGGCTTCCAAGTATTCAACTCAGTTATCGCGAGTATAAATTTTTACACGAGTTTCGAGAGTACATGAACTATTCTACATAAAAATTAACTATGCATGCTGTGAAAAATTAGCTTGGCTTAAATGAACTTAACTATTAACCTATGTAGTTGATCATGACTTGTCTTGTATGAAGATTTCATAAGCTTCTGAAACTTAATTAGATTTATAGAAATCAAATTACTAATCACTGGTTATCTAAGTTTGTAATTAAACGTAAAAAAGTTGGTTTTAATAATATAATTTTAACTATAAGGGTCCAATTAATCATCGATGAATCACACAACCGGAAGTGATGTAATCTCATAGGATGTGATGATTTCTTTACTATCAGGGGTGCCTTGAAAAAATAAAAAAAAGAACAACCAATTTAGTGTGAAAAGTTTCTGAGCATAACATAGAGATAGGCGAAGTGGGTGATGTCTGGGGTTTGTTTATGTCGCCTAAACGCCAGAGAAAAATGTGCTTTTGGTCTCCAAAAGCCAGTCTCTCCCCTCCCCCTTTCTGTTGAAGACCCCACCACCCGGTTCCCCCTGTTTGTTCCTAAGTCCCCCACGCCATCTGTGACTTCTGGATGTGAAGAGTAGGAAGCGTGATGGTTAGCAAGTGTAACATGATGGTTTGGCGTTGATTTCCTGGATTATCCTCTGGGTTTTCGCACTATTTAACTTGGACGGAATTTTTTAAATTTATTACTTACGATACGTTTTAATCAATAAAACTGAATTTAATCGAGTTAAAAAGTAAAACTGCATTCAAGAGTTAATAATTACTTCTTCGAAATAATAATATTCATTTTATTTCTTAACAAGCAAAGTTATTTTTCTATACTTTTACGAGAGTCTAAATGGGAAAGTCTGCAGCTTGTTCGAAATAAATGTATACATTTAAATAAAATTAGAAGGAAAAAAATGAAATAAATTTTTGCAATTTAAGTTCATTAATCAAATTTTATCTTGTGTGGTTTTATTGTTTGTTAGTATTTATTATCAGAGGTGAATTAAAGAAATAGAAAAGAACAACCGATTTAGTATGAAAAGTCTCAGAGCATAACATATAGTTTGTCTAAGGTAGGAACTCCCCCGACCACAATAGAGGTAGGCGAAGTGGGTGATGCATGGGATTTGTTTATGTTTATAAAAATTACTGAAAAAGAAAGAAATTTTATGATTAATGTCAAATCTGCAACGCTTATACTCTTGCAAAAATTGAGAATTATTAATTGATTTTAAGGTTTTCATAATTGTGGAAAAATGTTGCTAAATTGTTTTTTAATGATAGCTATATTATTTTGTAAACATTCCAATTATGTGTAACTTTTTGAAAAAAAATTATTCAGTTACCTTCAACAAGATTGTATATATGATTTAAAATCATATATTTGCTTTGAATTTTTAAAGCATTCAAATTGTAAATTTGAAAGAAAGAAAAAAATTTATAATTTTTTTTTAAATAACTAGCTTAAAAATTTTTTAAACCTTTTTAACTTTTATTAAAATTAGACCAAAAAAGACTGTTTAATCTTTTATTTTCCAAGAGAAAACAGAGCAATTAGATTTACTTAAATTTTACGAATAAAACTTCTTCCGACCGCCTACAAACTCATCACACAGTTTCGATTTAACAATGATATTTCTGTCTTGGCGGCGTATGGTATTTTTACAAACCCATTCCGGTTTAAGAATTAGTAAGAATTTTTTCTTTTCGAAACTAAGAAAACATACCTTTCATTTGTTTGAACTTTAAGGTTCTTTTTTTACTTGTTAATTTCGTACTTATTCGCTATGTTTGTGGTTTAAGATGATGTGTTCAGACTTTTAAAGAGACATAACTTCCAACAAGGATGTAGTTATTAGATGTTACCTTTTTTGTTTTGTTTTCAGTAATTATTTATATATCTGTTCTCATTTAGCAAATAGAAGTGATTGTTTTATGATAACAACATTGAATTACGTAATAGAAATGGAATTTTAATTTAAAAAGCATGTTTAACTGCTGCATCGTAACCGTAATTGCTTGTTAATTTTTCGAAAAATACCTTTTCAATAACACAGCAAATAACTTTTGAGGGCAATTAATAGTTTTTTAGGGTATATCTTGACTATTTTAAAAAATATTTTAGATTATTTTTAAAAAAGAATTAGGAATTATAAAAAGTTTGCTATTAATGTAAATGTTTATTTCAAAGGCATGTTCCATTCCTTTATTTTACAATAAATTATCAAAAGTTAAGAATCACTTCCTGACGTTCTAATTTACTAATGTTATATTAGGGTTTAACTGTGAGCTCAGTCTCCAAGGAAAATAAACAAGCCATAGTTTAAGTGCTTTACTCTTAAGGCAATGCGATGATTTTAAACTATATATATATAATCTTACCGTGAAGAATTGTCTGCGTTTTAGAACAGACAAATAACTTAAATATTTTAAAATTTATTAAACTCTTTAAAAATCGCCAATTTGGAGACTGAAATGAACATTATCAAAATCACTGCCTTATTCTCAGTTTTTGTACATTTTTATGAGTCCAAATAAGGCTGCATTAGAGTAAACTTTTAAACATTAAAAAATTAGATCACAAATGCTTTTCTTTTTCACAAAACTGGGTTAAAAAATTACGGTAATTGGGTTCACCTTGGGATTATATTAAGGTTGTTGCACACGTGCGATATTAGGGCTCTAAATATAGTAATTAGGGATCAACTTTGAACCATAATATTTTCTTTTCTAAAATATAGGGTGAATTGTCAGTAACTTTAATGAGATGTTAAATTAAACCGTGTTTTGGTCAAAGCTGAATCATAACTTAGTATAATCAAGCTTAGAAATTACTATAATTTGGTTAAACTGGGCATTATATTAAGGTTATTGGAAATTTGCTCGATATTAGGTTTCAAAGTTCCGTTATTAGGGTTCAACACTGAACCCTTATATCGATCCTTTGAACTATAATATCAGTTTTTTGAACCAAAATATCGGACAAATTGGTAGTAACTTTATTTAGGTGTTAAATTGAACCGTGTTTTGATCAAAGCTTAATCCATAATATAAAGCAATCAAGTTTCGAAACTACGATAATTTAGTTTATTTAGGTATTATATTAAGTTTGTTACAAATTTGTACGATATTACAATTCAAAATACAGTTATTAACATAATACATTGAACCATAATATCCGACAAATTGGCAGTAACTTTAATGACGTGTTAAAAAGAAGCGTTGTTTGGTCAAATCTGAATCATAATGTTATATATATTCAAGTTAAGGAATTACAATAATTTGGTTCAACTTGACATATCGTTATAGTTATTGCAAATTTGAACGATATTAATGTTCAAGGTATCAATATTATGGTTCAACGTGGAGTTAATTTTTCTGAATGCATGTTTAAAGCAAATGATTGAACTGTAGATATTATTGTTAGATAAATTTGTTATATACCGCCTCCAATAATTTAAAGCCATACGTCAGTTGTGCGTTCATAAAATACATTAATCAACTATAACTAAACTCAAAAATTGGTTCAAAAAGCTAAAGTTTCCTTAAGAGTATCGAGTTTAGCGAACAATTTAAGCTCTATTTTTTTTAATAATGTTTTAACTCAAATTTATTGTAAGCAACTTTTTTATAATTGCAAAAGAACTTGGCAATATTATACAGAATCCGTAAACAAATATTCTTTCCTGCAGAAGACCTACACTAAGAGAATAATTTGTACGTTGGTTTTCTCCGTTAATTCTATTTAAAAACTGTGTGACGCATCTTACCATCTTCACAATTAAAACTTCAGCGGTTAATGAAATTGTGTGGTTTCGTACTCCAGGATTTCATTTCTATCTTAAGCCGCGTTGGTGATAGATAAGTTGTGATAGATAAGCCTCAACTTAAGCTTTATTCTCAGCACGTTTTAGTTCATCGACGTGACGTTACTTGCAAGAAAAATATTATAAAAATAGAATATCTCTATTTTTAACATCATAGTAACATTTATATAAGCGCGTAAGTAATATAAACAGTTAAATAGGATATTTTTATATAGTTCTTTCGTAATCGAGTTAGAATTTAACTTTTTTTTATTTATAAAAATGCAATTATTTGATACTTGTAATAACTTTCTTACTGAAACAATGGTCTGTGAAATGTTTTACAGATTGAATATCTTTAAAGTTATCGAACACTCATATAGTTATAGCTACATTTATGTATCTATTTAGTTGCAATAGTTCATATTTATCAAACTTTCAAATAATTTTGTGTTTTTGTGTATTTGTTTTTAGTTACTGATTATTCATTAAACTATGCTGAGTTTAGAATTCAATAGTTACAACAAATCATATTTATTAAATATTTATCGAATTATGCATGGTTATTTATTGACTGTACTTGAAAATTCTAATTCATGTTATAAAATTTACAATTTTTGTGTTATGTATAGTTTTAAGCATCAATTTATTTATTTAATTTTTTTTCTTCAAGAATTTGGGAAATATTTACCATCAACCATTAACAATAAGTTAATTTATGCTTTTTTCCTCAAATCAAAATTCAATTCCCAATATCTATTTATCAGTATAATTTTATTCAAAAAGAACTCTCAGAACGTGCTTCCAAAACTTTCTATCAATTCTCATTTACATTCCAAGTTAAGTAGCCTGAGTTGTGAACTTTGAACTTTTAACAATGCTAGGTTGTTAAATGGCATAAAAATGGAGCATACTTCTCAGTATGCCCTTTTTTTCGATATCATTGGAATAAATTGCACGAATAATAATAACTAAAATTAAACACTCTAAACAATAATTTCGATTATGAGGAACATTAAAGTTCCATATTGCACGATGATCGTTATTTATCACAAATAAAAGTGTTCATCGCACTCTTATTCTAAATTCCATCTGCCTGTTCGTTTTGCTAGAAAAGAGTTAATGGTTTGTGCGTGAATTATTAATTCATAACATTTTGATAATATAAAATCTGTACGACAAGATAAATCTAAAATCTTTTACTCAGTGAAAAATAATTGAATAGAACAATTTTTCTTCCACAGGGTTATTAATCTTGTACTGTAATTCTTGTTTCCATAAAAATTATTGGAATGGCACAGAATCCGCCAAGTCAAATCTAACTAATGGATCTGCTCCAATCAAATCTGTAGTCGGTATCACGATTTCAACGCTTACTAACTCACTACCGACCCCTCATAGTTGTTCTAAAACCTATCAAATTTTCCTCTAGTAACCCTATCGACAGATAAACGCATTAGCGTAGAGTCTACGCCGTAGACGTGTAGTCGAAATGTGCAGCAATTAAGTGTTCTATCAAAGCCACATCTACCGTTACTAAGCACACAAAGGTATTAATCTAAGTAAACGGCCTTGGACGGACGATAATTGTTGGATAGAACTTTTACAATTGCTTCGGCCAGTTGTGCTTCGTTTTTTTTTCTACCATTATTATCTTCTGTCGTGTGGATACTGGTTCTGACGCCTTCGGTGTAAGTCCGGCTAATAATTTTTGCCCAGTACAGTCGGCACCGCGTCTAGGAACTACTACTTATTGTAATTACAATCTTCAGAACACAATTTTTAAATGTAGAAATGAACCTAAAGAAATGAGAACTCATTTCATTTAACTTAGAACTTCTTAAGTCTAAAGATTCTTTTATTCATTAAGTTTTAATTAATTTGAAAACATTTAATTAGCATATTCGAAACAGTATTTTGATATTAAATAAAAAAAATTTCTCTTCCTTTTTTCGCCGAGTACATTCGGTGTCTGAAGAACAACTAATTTATTTAAAAAGGATTGCAGTTTTGTAGATCTTACTGGTGTTACGTCACAAATCCATGAGGGAACCGCAGCATGGATTACTATTGTAATTATGATCTCAAAAACATCGTTTCGCCATTTCGGAACTATTATAACGAAGAAGATCTTAACGAAAGGAGAAATGATTTTCTACAACTTATTACTTTTTAAGTCTAAAAATTTTTCTTTTCTTTTTTTTCACAATATTTAGATCTCACAAAGCAGTAAATGTTTTTTTTACGATTTTTTTAATGAAGTCGAAAACTGTTTAGTTACATTCAAAACTCTTTAGTAAAGCTAGAGAAAACATTTAATGTTCTTCGCAATTCTTGAAAACAGAAAAGTTTTTAGTTTTATTCACAATTCTTTGGTGAAGTCACAGAAAACAGTAAATGTACTTAATAATACAATTTTTGAAGAAGTCGCAAAAAATTGTTTCGATTCATTTTTAATTCTTTAGTGAAGTTGCAGCGACGGATTTATTAATTGATATAACCGAACTGATTCTGAGTTTATGACTATCAATGCTCAACTCCTCAACCTTGTAATTTTAAACCTGATCCATTGGGTTCAACTCATTGGATGGGTCAAGCATCAAGACAAACTAGGTTTCGTGGAGGACTTTTAGGTGGAACTTACCCGCATTTGTTTTCATGGAGAGGAAAAACCACGGAACGCACCCATGGTTAGCTCGACGACAAAGGAATTCTAACCCATGATTTTTCTTCCAATGAGAATACTTAACGTCAACACTGTGGTCGGTGTGAGTCGAGAGCAGAATTCGTATCAAACAGCCACCACTGGGATTCGAACTTGGGATACCCGCAGCAACTGATTATTTATAACCATCGTTGAACAGCCGATCCAACAGTGGGTTCATGACTACTAATGTTCATCCTCGTAGCCTTGTAATTTTGAACCCAATCCAGGGAACAAGGGGGATCCTGGATTTGGAGAAATTTGCTTTCGTGGAGGACTTTTTTCATGGAACTAACCAGCATTTGCGTTATATGGTGAGGAAAACCACGAAAACCTCCCACGGTTAGACTGACGGCAATCGACTAATTAGTTTCATTTAAAATTTTTTAGCGAATTCATTAATTCTGATTTCACATTCAACACTAAGCATACGTTTTTCATTATCAAAAATGTCGCCAAAATAAACTTACCAAAAGGAGTAGGAAAAATTGTTCTGTGGTTAAAACTAATCTGCATTGACATGGTCTTGCACTTCATTTTAGTTATATTTTTATGATGGAATCGGAAATTGTAAACTATTCACCCCCTTTTAATATCTTTATTATCTTTGGAATGAAAAAAGAAAATTGAAGATAAAGAAAAATAAGATAATGGAAAAAGAAATCTAGATATTTCTTAGAATGGGCTTTTGTTATATCTCTGAGGACAAAAGACATAATGCATAATTTTTTTTTCATTATTCTCTTATTTATATGAGATATTGCGTGAGTGCTATGCCACCCGCCCTTCGGAATTTTTAATGTTTCCTGAGAAATTGTCACTGTCGTGTGCTCCCGATGGGAATTCTGGGTAAAGGAAGGTCAACAGCACCCTTTGAAAACTTTTAACAGGGAGACGAATCAGACTTTTATTTGATAAAAGAGAGTCATCGTTGTATTATTCATTTAATAATATTTCATGATCTAATTTGGTTTTGTATGGGTAATGCTTATTTGACTTGTTTATTGATACATATTCACAGAAATGGTCATTTGAATACTGCACGGTCTGAACGTTATGCGTGAAATGGTTTTTTTTATTCCTCAATTTCTCATTTGAATATTCCAAATTATACGCCAAATATGATCTGCTTGAAATTATTTATTTGTATACTTAGGTTCATGGAATAAAAGTCGTAGAAAAGATTAAAACGTTGAATTAATTTTCAACTGTCCTAACTGTCTTGAAGCAGGTATTCTTTAAATTTACTCCTTTATTTGATACTTAAAAACCGTGAACAAATAAATAGGGTTATGCCAAATATCTATTCAAAGTAATTCTAATAGAAAATACAAATATTCGACGATAAATCACAAGACTAAGTTTAAAATTTGGACAACTGTAGTAAACACAGAAATTTAGAATGAAAATTGTAAAGCAAAAAAACTTTATAGAAACACTTAAAACATTTATACTGTTAATATTTTAGTTAAGAAACAAATATTACAAACAAAAATAGAATAAAATAAAATAAAAATTACATTTTAAATATTGAAATAGCTATTAAAAAATTACGTTATAGGGAAATCTAGATTGAAATTCACTTTGATGAATTTTCAAATTCAAAAGTGCATAAATCTATAAAAATTGATTCTACGTGAATTTAACGTTTTAAAAGAAAGAACGACTTAAAAATTTTATTATTACAATTTAGCCATGTATTATACTTAATTAGCTCATTTTTAATTTATTTCACGTGACTATCACATCAGCTTGAGCTCGTTCATGATAAATATAGAAAATTAATTTTTGAATTTCATTAATTTAGGAATGTATAATTAATGATGAACATAGAATCAAAGCATTTTCAGCTCCTTTGTGATAAATCAAACAAAAAAAAACTTATTTCTTAAAGAAATAATTGCAATTTGTATTCCTTAACAAAATACAAACTATAACTGTGAAACTAAAATAACAGATATAGTCTAAGAGTTTGAAAACAAATAAATAAAATAGAAAGATGTGAGCTTTTCTTTCACAAACTTACTATTTCCCCACCCCCCTTATTGTTTTCCCCTATCCTGGGAAACTTACTTTTGAAGGTTCTCCCAAAATTTCCTTTTTAATATCCTCGCTTAAATAACTATACGAAATACAAAATCTATAATATCAAACAACCAGTGATTCCATATATTTTCTCACCTTTTCTCGAACCCGATACCTTGGTATCGTTTTCCTCTAATCACAGCAACTAAACCACGTCCTCCTTTCGATCCCAAGTATCATCCCTTCGTCTGTATCATGATCCTTGTCATTGGAAAGGCATCCGTAGATTCGCTTGCGCATCTTTTCCTTCTTTTTTTTTCTTTTCTCGCTAAGATTATTCATCATCGGTCTTCATTCTTGTGTGTAAGTGTCGTACCGCCATTACACGCCGTATGTATACGGTTTTTCTTTGAAAGAAATTGATTATCGTTATCTTCTTTGCGTTTCGATAAGAAATTTGAGGGTAAGGTGTACAGGGAAAATGATTATTGTATGGCTGTCATAAGTGTTTCTATGTATCAAATATCGTTTTCGTTGGATTTTGTTTTAGTAATTAATATTTTTTTCTTTTAATTATGAGATATTAATTATTTTTAAAATTAATTTTTCTTTGGAATCGTAATGTATCAACTTCATTTTCAATGTATTTTTTTTATGTTTTGTCAGTATTTTATTATCCTACGCTGTTAAAAAGGATTCGAAATAAATGAAACTATCGTCACATTTGTTCTGCAGGTTTAAGTGATCTGATTTAATATAAAAATAAAGAAATTATTTATGTATAAGAAATTTAAAATTATTCATGGTTTGTTAAAATTTATTTGACCGGATTTTAGGCTTCAGTGGAGCACCTTACGAAGTTAAAAAAAATAAAGAAAAAGTTAAATAAAGCTAAATAATTTAATTAATTTTGGTACCTTTACTACATTAGAATTGCATAGTGGATATTTTAGCTATCTTGTCACCCTATTTATTAAATTTAAAGTAAATATGGAGATATTATTATTATTATTTTTAATTTTACTATATTTTAATTTTATCACATAAATTTACTGCATTTAATTTTACTTCATTTTTTAAATTTCAGTTCATTTTTTTAAATTTTATTATTGTTTTAGTTATACTTTATTTTTTTAAAAATTTTACTACATTTTCAGTTTACTACAATTTTGAATTAAATTTAAATAACATTATGTTTCACCTTGATATCTTACTAAGTTCGAATTGGAGTTAAACGATGCTATGATCATTCATTTTGATACCTTACTAACTTTGAATTTGGTTTCAACGATATTAGTTTTATCTTGACATCTTATTAAGTTTGAATTGTATGTGGGCGAAATTATGGCCTTACTAAGTATTCATTTAAAATTAGTTCTTTCATATTTAGAATTATCATAATCATTGCTTTAAAACAAGGTTAAAATTGGATTTCATTATAGTCATAGTTTAGTAATAGTTTTTCATAGTTTTCCAATTTGAAGCTATTGTACAAGACATCTTTTTTGCTGCATTGTTGCAAAAAATATCAGATACTCTTGCAAATACCATTTTGATTTTTGAAATTGGTCTTCAGCTTTTTCGACTTTTGT
Organism: Parasteatoda tepidariorum; assembly: GCF_043381705.1. NCBI lineage: Eukaryota > Metazoa > Arthropoda > Arachnida > Araneae > Theridiidae > Parasteatoda > Parasteatoda tepidariorum. Next base: position 33,750,532 of record NC_092213.1, on the reverse strand, counting down.
GTATCATATTTCACCATTAACAGTAATACAACATTTTAGTGCTAATTTTTTTTATTAAAATTGGATTTATTTTGGTCGTAGTTTTTAGTGGGGATACTATAAAGTATCCTTTCTAATTTTCAGTTTATTACAAAAAATATAAGATGCACTTACAAATATCATTTTGAAATTGATCCGTAAAGGTAATCTACTTTTGGAGTTGGTCTTCAAATTTTTTTTTTTTTTCATCTTTTCTAGAGCATTACTGTGAAAAATATCAGATACACTTGCAAATTCCATTTTGTTCTTCTGAAATTGGTTGTTATGGGACATCTTTTGGTTCATTTAATAAGCTTACAGTTTCGATCCCAATTTAGAAAATCTAGTTTCTTTTAGCACAAAAAGCAAACTGCATAAATTCGCAATTATTTTAATTTTGCCCCATACAATGAAAGGAAGTTTATGGGCAACTATTCAATCATGTGAATGAGCTGACGATCTATAACATCAACATCACCCCGCCGCAGAATAGTAGAGAGGGTACTAGGCTTTGTTTGAGGGGGTAACGCCTGCCCAGTCAACAGAGGGGCATTAAAGGCAAGCCATCTGTCTGTTCTTCATTAATTACACGATCGTTAACAAAAGAGATGGGAGAGAAAGTGTGTACATTTTTTATTATTTTATTTATTTATTATTTTTTCAGCTCCTCGATTATTTTTCTTCTGAGGGGTTGACGGGGGGGATTTCTCACACTTCCGCGCGTCCGTATCTGTTCTAATTATTTCCTTCTGTGATGATCCTCGCTGATAACCTTACCTGTTCTCTCTCTCCATAGCCTTCTTCATCCTCTATTTTTTTGCATTTTTCATTCGATTCTTCGTCTTCGCTTTTTCTTCACGATTCTTGACTCCGATTTTGGAGTTTGTTATTGGCGATATTTTGGTGAAGATGGCTGTATCTGATAAATATTTATAAGATTATTTCTTGAGTAGTGTTTCTTTCTCTCTCGCTCTCTTTTTCTTTTATTTTGTTTTCTCAGAAATATCTTTAAGCTACGACTTTTGTTGTTGTTTATGTGTGTAGTGAATTAAGTTTCATTACTTTCTTGATTTATTTTTGTGGGAAATTGCTTTATTTATTTTAAGTTCTGACATCTGTTTCTTCAATCTTTAGGAAACCAAACAATGTTAATTTGCTTTTTTTTTTTGTTGCTGTTTCATTGTATCGTGTAACCTTTATCGGATATGAATTTATCAGAATTTCAAAATGTTTTGTACTTAAAAACTTAGAATTTAAAACAAAATATCAGCAAATTACGTTGTATAACATCTAGATTAAAATTAACTGATGTATTTTCCAATTCAAAATTGCATGAATCTATAAAATTTATGAAATAAAAATTTTGGAATTGTGACAAATTTAGAAAAAAAAATGCTTTACAAGAAATTTGTATTAACGTCAATATTTATGACCTACCGCATGTAAATTGTTACAACAATATCAACACTTTTATTGTGAAATAACGTAATTTAATTTCAAATGCAAATATTTGGAATGGATTTGTTTGCTATTACAAGGCAAACCTATTTAATGAAGTTATAATAAATATAATGTGCATTGCTATAGCATCAATATTATTATAGCATTATTATTATTATTAAAAGCGGAAGAAGCTTGTGTGAGCTTTAAATATTGACACATGGGATTATTCCTAGAGCAGTCTTGAAAAAAAAAATACAAATGACAAAAAAAGTATAACAATTTTAAAGATTTATAATGTAATTTATTATACAATCAGAGATGCCAACTGCTCCGGACACGCCAAAATATTTTTTAAAAAAAACAGTAAATAACTACGAAGTAAATTTTACAAATATATTACTATTTTTGCTCGCTTTTGAAGAGGTATAACATAATATAATTACTATAAAGTGGTGAATTATATAAGCCAAAGAATTATTTGAAATAGTGGTGGATAAAAATCTACTAAATTGAATTTATTAAACCAAGAATCACAATTGATAAACTACCACTTTAAAATATATATTTGCTGTCCGGAGCAAGTTGGCATCTCTGTACAATACATGGATTATTTATGGATTGCCATATGAGTTCATTGTAACATCTGAACATGTTATGATTTAAGTTATTGAATTTTGTGTGCAATTTTGGAATGCAATATTTTTTTTAATTTTATTAAAATAATATGTATAATTTGCATTGTTATTGCATTATTGTAAATATTAAAGAAAAGAAAAGAAGCTCTTGCTTGCTTTAGTTAGTGCTATATTTTCCCATAATACTAGTCAGCAATACGTGTCTAAAATATGCATTTCTTAGAAAAGAAAGGAAAATAATAATAATAAAAATAATAAGAATGAACGTGCCCAATGCAAAATTCGAGTAGTCTCCCATATGTTGTTTATACTTCATTTCTTTTTTCTATGAATGACGTCATGAACTATGGAAGGGTGCGAAATATGGGCGGGATAGAGGGTTATCTTCGCTACCTACCCCCCTTACCAGGTGGAACCTAATTTGTTCTCATTAAACTATATAAAAAAACGAGGAAATGGGGTAGCTAACTGTTTCTCTTTTTGACAGATGGTGAACAAGGGGTGTTCGGAAAAAACACTGTTTTTAGATCAAGATATATCGGGGTCTTGTATTAGCGCTAATTATTTTTTATGGTGAATCTTTTTCTTCTTTAAAATTTGCTTAAATCTTAATGTTAAAATAGCTTTTTTTTCCTATCTACTTTTTCATCTATATGGGACAAATAAGGCAGGGAAAAGAGGATAATGATCATTTTTCTTCATTTCTATTGTCCCGTCCCGTCTCAAGAGGGTTTTACATCCTTCGATAGTGTAGAGTCATTTTTAGGGATTTTTTTTTCTTCCCCTTTCTAATACTGCGTGTGAAAGTCTTCCATTTTTTGGCACTTAATCTCTTGAGAAAGTTTAGAGATATTTTTTTTTTTCCAAAAAGAAATAATCTTTGATTATGAAAGTATGAGAAACTGAATTTCGGAATTAATTTCCGATAGATTTCGTAAAGGTGCGCATTTTGTAATTTCATTCGAAGAATTTTTTTTTAAAGCCTTTCTTAAGATTTTTGGTTTAAATTTTTTCTTTACAACATACATTTTTTGTTTTGGATAATTAAATACTTATTTTTAGTATGAGTTCTTTTTTTTAAATTTTGTAAATAAGTTCAGATGGTTTTGAAAATGAACTAGTGAAATTCAGAATAATGAATGTTATATTTATATATTTTAAAAAGTATAATTTTTTTTTGTAATAATTGTTGATTTTTTTTAAATATATAATAAGACCCAAGCCGTAAGTTTTCTATTTTACATATTTTTTGAAGGAAAGAATTTTTCATAATTTTTATACACTAAGGAACTGACAAAAAATTCCTTCTCTAATACAGCTTTGAAGCACAATTGTGCATCAAAACTATATTAGATGTCAACGTATAAAGTTCGAAATTTAAATATAAGTTTTACATATAAATATATTCTCGCATGTGTATTAACCAAACCATATATGAACTAAATGCAAACGCAAATAATATATCAATAGAGACATAAGTCTGCCTGTCTTTTGTGAAAGATCTTGTTATTTGTGAATTTGGGAAAAATCTGCTCCGAATTTTTATTTAACGAAGCAAACCACATGTAAACTAAATACAAAAGTAAATAATAAAAACCAGAAATATTCCTGCATTTTTGTAAAGAAAGTTGCTTTTGTGAATTTAGGAAAAAATCTGCTCTTCCTTTTATTTCACCAAAGAAAAAAAAACTATATACATAAATAATGATAATACTATATGTATAAATAATAATAAAAAATAAAAATAACCAAATTAGCCAGGCATGGTGGTGNAAAGATTATTCAGTTTTCTTTTTGTCAGAATCCTGTTTTTGTGAATATGTCTTTCAAAGATTATTCAGTTTTCTTTTTGTCAGAATCCTGTTTTTGTGAATATGTCTTTCAAAGATTATTCAGTTTTCTTTTTGTCAGAATCCTGTTTTTGTGAATATGTCTTTCAAAGATTATTCAGTTTTCTTTTTGTCAGAATCCTGTTTTTGTGAATATGTCTTTCAAAGATTATTCAGTTTTCTTTTTGTCAGAATCCTGTTTTTGTGAATATGTCTTTCAAAGATTATTCAGTTTTCTTTTTGTCAGAATCCTGTTTTTGTGAATATGTCTTTCAAAGATTATTCAGTTTTCTTTTTGTCAGAATCCTGTTTTTGTGAATATGTCTTTCAAAGATTATTCAGTTTTCTTTTTGTCAGAATCCTGTTTTTGTGAATATGTCTTTCAAAGATTATTCAGTTTTCTTTTTGTCAGAATCCTGTTTTTGTGAATATGTCTTTCAAAGATTATTCAGTTTTCTTTTTGTCAGAATCCTGTTTTTGTGAATATATCTTTGAAAGATTATTCAGTATCACGAATTAAAGACGCAATCAGCTTTTTTTTTTTCTTCTTCCAAAAGTAGAATTTTGTGAAAGGTTGAGTTTTAACGATAAATTTCGTTAAAAATCCGTTAAAAAACCCAAATATCTCCAAAAATGATCCTTGTAATATATCTTAACTTTTCTCTGAAATACAGGACCATCAAGTTTATATTTCGTTTCTTAAAAGTTACTCTTCAAATTTTTAAGAATCTATAAAAGTAAAGCATTAAAACACTTTCAAGCACAGAAAGAAGCGTCATGATCATAAATCTAAAATCTTTTTCAGGTTTTTGATTGTTCCGGACAACGATTTTCTTGTCTATGTTGTTAAACCCAAATAATTATTTCGGGATGCTGTAATCTTTAAAAAGCAACGACTTTCCATTGTAAATGTCTACTTTTACCTTTTGTTGTTTCGTGTTCTACCAGCCTCACCTTTCCATCTGTAGTTCAACTTCTAGATCTTTATTTTAGTGCCAGTGGTGGATTATTTCATATTCGACTCCATTTTAATAAATATCTCAGCAATTCTATTATTTTAATTTGAGCATTAATATCATAATTTCATCTTATAATACTTTTAATTAGTTTAAATAAAGATAAGGTAAACAATAACTACTAACTGCCAAGGAAGTAAAAACATTTGACTTTTATGGTATCTTGATTCACTCGTTTTGACTATTTTGATATCTTGAGTAAATCGTTTCTGGCAACTAAATCTTGATTCAGGTAGTTTTGACTGTTACAGATCGATTCTGACTTATAAGAAATTTTGATTCACTCGATTTTGACTTATTATAATATTTTTGTTATATCTATTTTGACTGTTATGAATTCTTGATTCACTCGATTTTGACTATTATAATATCTTGACTTTATCTGTTCTGTGAAATCTTGATTCATTGGATTCTAACTATTGACATATTGACAGTATCGATATTATTAGGTAATTTTGATTCGCTAGATCTTGACCACCACAAATTTGTCGCTTATGAAATCTTGACTCACTCTATTTTGAGTATTATAATATTTTAGTTAAATCTATTTTGACTGTTGATTTTGATTATTGTGATATCGATTCTGTAAGTTTCCAGAATCACTTGACTACAATTTAAAAATCACTACAATTTAAAAATTATAATATCTTGACTTAATCGATTATGACTTCTGAAGTCTTGATTTAGACTTTGATATCGATTTTGAAAATTTCGATATCTTCATTCTATACAAACTGCCAGACATTGTTCTTTTTTTTTTTTTAATTGCAGATTTCTTACTATCATTAGTTTTTCAAAATTAAAAACACAGTAACGGAAATCTAAAATTCCACTTATCAAATCATTCTTGGAAGACACCTCCATGTGAGGTCCCAACAAATCAGTTAAAAGATGCTTGCTATCTTGTAAACGTCATCAGCTATCTATAGAAATAGAATTTTTCTTCGAAAATTTTCCTTTATCTCATCGCTTGGCATTCTTAAACTAATTGCTTAAACGAAGTTTGGCACCGTGGCTAATAGGTGCGTCGAATTCCTGCCAAGCTGGCCATTCATTGAGGCAATGAAAAGGGGGGCAGAGAAGTGATTGCTTTATTTTTATAGGCACCACCAGCTGGTGGGAATTGCTGGTCTTTTCCTCTTAATTGGTTAGTTTCTAGAAGTGTATCGTTCTTGAATCAAGTCACTTGGCGACGTTTGTCCCAAAGTAACAATTAAAAGACCCCACTTTTTTGCCAAGGGGTGTTTTGGCCATAAATTAGCTCCTTTTTTTTTCAATGAGACGGGGGAGCTTTTTCTATCTGGTGCTTTGTTTACTAGTTTCGATAAGGGCTATTCTAGTATCATTGAAATATATATGGTTGTGTGCAACTGTGGTATTCTCACGTTTTCTTTTTGTTCAATATGGTAAACATTCAAACTTCTATTTTTAAAGTAAACATAATGTAGCAAAAATAAACTTTATATGTATTCTAAGTTACGTTACTTTTCTTTTCATAGTTAAATTGAAAATAGTATTATAAACTGCCATGAATTATTAATTAGGATTTAAATTAATATGTGTTATTTAACGTTTAGAAATTAAATATAAAGAATTATCAACTTTTTATTTATTTTTAACTGTTTAGAAACTTGTTATTGGTTTAGAAAGCACTTTTTTTAATTTTGGTTTAAAAATAGTATTAAAAAAATCTAACAATTTCGTACATTACCTTGTTTTAGATTAGTATCCATACCTACAAACTTGTACGGTCTCTGAAAAAGATTTTACCAAGTGGTAATAAAACAACAATTAAAGTTTGGAATATTTTCCAAAATTCAAACTACTTAAACATTTAAGAACTAAATAAGCTAACAAATAGATCATATGTAAATATACATACTCTTTAATTATTGATTTGTCTTTAAATTGTTGATTTCTTATTCTTTAATTATTGAAATTCTTTTTGAAACTTTAAATTGAAGATTTAATGCGTCAAAACACTATAATATTGCTACCAAAAAATGTGTAGTTGACTACTAAAGTACTACTAAAAAATGTGTAGATGTTAATAACTATAGTATTCTTAAGTTTTAGATAATTAAAACATTAAATCAAGTAATCTATTGTTATTTTACTGTCATACTAATATTTTTAAAGAAGAATATGAACAATGTTAGGCAAGACAGTTAAAATTATTTAATTTTTCGTGCAATGTTCTTTCATTGTTCATCAGTCTAAGATTTCTAAAAATTAGTTATTGTGAAAGTCGATATATTTTTATTACCTTTAATTTATTTGTTTACATCTTAATTTATTTATAAAACAAAATTGATTTTAGAATCCTTCAGTTTTGTATATAAAACATTAAGTTTCTTTCTATGCAATTTTAAGATTTTTAGAGGTGCATTTTTAAATGAGACTGTAAAATAATAACACAATCATAATTAACAATTACATTAAAAACACGATGCATCGTAAAATGTTCTTCCATTGTTTAAATCATTAAATCTCGAATTCTAAAAATTTATTATTGTCAGTTGATATTCGAAAATATATTGATCCGCAAAATGTGTTACTGCAAAATGTGTGTATAAAAAAAGAGAAAAGAAAAGAAATAGGATTTTAGTTAATTATTTGTTAACTAAATTAAATTAAACTAAATTATTTGTTTAAATTATTTTTACTTGTTTACAAAACAACTATTTTAGCCTTTTTTAGTTTTATAGAGAAATCACTAAATTCAATCTTGCTAATATAAATAAAACATTTTTAAAGTAGCTATAAAATTATAAAATATTTAGCAATTACGTATAAAATCCCAATGCTGCGTGATATATATTTTTTGATAAATTCGAAATTCGATAAATTTTCCAAATAAACTCTACAATTTATAGCTATGTATATCCTCAAAAAGTGCAACGAAAGCAAACAAAATCATTTATTTTTATTGCGATTAAATTCCGATTCCATCAGTTTAGGGTCACATTTAAGAAACAAAAGGAAAAAAAAAAAGAATATTTCATGTACTCAATGATACTGCTAAAGCCGCATCACCCAATAAAAGGAACTGAAAAAAGACATTTCAATTAAACCAGACATTTGGGTCAACCGAAGCAACTTTTTCAAAAATAACACCAATTTTCCGGTTTATTTTTGTAGTAATTGCTCAAGAGTTGAGCTTCGGTAGAAATTACAATTGATATCGTACAATATAATTTGTTTTGCGAACCTAATGCAATCATTTTGATGCATTTCGAGTTCTTGGAAAAATTTCACGCTTTGTAAAGTTTTTTTTTTCGCATTATTTGTTTAAAACTAGGTAGTAATAATTTTCATTTAATTAAATCGACTTAGTGATAAGGGTACAAGGTTGTGGGTTGGATTCCCAAAACAAAATAATTACTTAATCATTTTTAAATGCACTACTATGCGATTACATGGTTTTGCCATATCTATAGAGATTAAAATTGAGTTTTGTTTCGCAGGAATTCAAAACGTGAACTACAATTGTGTGAAAAGTTTTAATATCCATTTGTTTTATTTTGTAATAACAGATGTTTATGAATATTATAATGGCTTTTGTGGAATTTTGAAATTTATTATATTTAATGCGGAAAAACTAACTTTTAACGGTGTTTTAATATGAAAAACAACAAATATTGCAACAGCAAAAAATATTCATTTTTAAAATACATAAATAAATAAAGTCATTGTTCTGAATTTAAGTAAATATTCTCAATTATCACAAGTTAATTTTTAAAACCATCTGAACTTATTTATAGAAACAAAGTAGAACCCATACGAAAAATAAGCATTTAATTATCCAAAACAAAGATTTTATATTGCAAAGAAAACATTTAAACCAAAAATCTTAAGTATTTATAAGAAAGGTTTAAAATTATATCAAATATTTTCATTAAACATTTTATTAAAATAATTCTTTATAGTATTTTATTCGGGATAAATATTAAACCATAATTTGATATTTTTTTTAAAATAATTTAACAGCTCTTTTAAATCAATTCATTCTTTAAATTAAACTTCACACAAGACTTTGATCAAATACTCTGTGAGCACCTAGGGCTTTTAGCAATTCGCTAACTTTTGTGAAAAGTTGTTATAACAACAAGTGTAAACATGTTATGAATTCTCATGACTGCTTTTACTATTTACTTTTTTATTTGTATGAAATGGCATAGATTTATGTTGAACAAAAAATGTCATGGAGATTAATGTTTATTAGTTAGTTCATTGTGTAACAGAATACTGATCACTATACATCATTACAAGTTAATTTAGGTAAACCGAATGAAAAACGAAGCAGTTACCGATACCATAGGTACATAATTCAAATGCTTTTTTCGTGTCATTTCGAATAAATCCAAAACGCGTTATACTATTGTCCTTTCTATGAGTGGCAAGTTAGGTTTTCAAAGAAATTTCCAAAAATTTTTTCTTAATAAAAAAAAAATACTTGACGCATACTGTCTAATTATAATGTAAAAATCAACAAAATTAACTGTCAAATTATTCAAAAATAAAAATAAATTGATTGTAAAAAAATCCGCACTGTTTTATCTTAATGTACAAATATATTGCATTTTTTTTATATTTATTTTAAATATTATTTTGGAATCTAAAGTTCATTTGTTTAAAGGCCACGACATGTTTTTCTTTCAAAACGTGAAAATGCAATATTTTCACTTCTTTTTTCCTTTATAATCGTGCTCTTAAATCAAAGTGTGGACTGTAGTTATGTATATAGCCGGACGGACACGGTCTTTTATTTGGACAATTTTATTATCATTATAAGCATTGCGTGCACTCGCAAAACAGTGAGCAGGAATTTCGTATTGTTCATCTGAGCCTACTCCTCCTACACTTTTGTTGATTTTTTTTTTACCATCCTTTTATTTATAATCTTTTTTAATACGTGCTATCGCACGCTTTATTTCATTCACGCAATTTTAATTTTCTTTTATTTATTTTTTGTATTACCCTTATTTATTTATTCCAAACGTATAGAACTTTATGAAATGTAAGCTTAAAGCATAACATCTGTGATTTCTTTGAAATATGTAATATTATCATTAAACCAACATTTAAAGTTCAAAGTTAAAACTTTTATTTGTTTGTTTGTATTACTTTTTACTTGTAAGTACAAAATGACCAAACGTATGTTATATATATATATATA
>NC_092213.1:33639545-33739589 GCF_043381705.1 Parasteatoda tepidariorum | reverse complement strand
TAAAAAAAAAATACATATATAAATAAATAAATAAAAATAACCCCTTCTCAACACCTCCCACCCATCTTTTTGACCGGTTTCGCCCACACTCAGCTATGTGTTGTATCGCTCTTCTTTGCGAAACGGAACTGGCCAAACGATTATCAAGAAACACGTGATTAGATACCCCCTCCCTCCTCAAACGACTTTTCTGTTGAAATGTAATTTTTTATAGATCCCCCCATTTTTGCTTTTCCCTTAACAATCATTCTAATGTTTATCATTCCAATATTCCATCGGTCAAAAATATATCCACCCCCTGTATCCCCTAATTTTTGCGGAATAATTTTTTTTTCTCTGTATTTGGCGAGTGTTTAAAACCGGCAAAGCGTACACAATTACATAATTATAACGTACAGAACGTGTTATTTGCATTTAATCGTGAAACTCTGAATATTTTTTTACCGAACTGGTATTTTTTTCTTTTCTTTCTTCTTGGTATTATTAATTGCTTTGGCAAGAAGTCTGATACTCGCTTCTAGTACTACTTATCGACCTTACTTTTCGCCGTTTATGTAAGGATTTTATTTATTATGTTTTACTAGATCCGCTTTCTCGCTGTTTCTGATTGTATATTGTTTTAATTTATCCAATGTATTGGAGAAATAAATGTATATTTTTTTAACGATTTATTTTCTTGCGAAACATTAATTCTCAGGTTATCAGTCAACATTTTGTAGATAATCAGGGTTTGATGAATGCAGGATAATCAAATAACGACTGATCATGAAAAATAGGGTACTGTTTCGGATGCGTTTTAATCATTTTTTATGGAAGTAACATAAATAATAAAAGTTCATTTAAAGCCTGTAAATAATAAATAATGTTTAAAATCAATAATTTGCTTCTTTAATCCAAGAAAATCCAATCCCAGTAAATAAATAAATAAAAAGAAAGGATTTAACGTTGAATTGTAATAACTGTAATTTGAACAGTAATACGGTAAAAATTTTATCTTTAACGAGAAATGTTGTTCTGTTTAGAATCGCGTAAGTATCGTAGCTTATAAATAACCTTTTGTTTTGTCGTAGTGTTTTACATAAAATACTTTTATTTATCATTAAATTTTGTGCAGTTTTTTGCGTAATTTTGTATTATTTTTCTCTTATTAAATGGTATGTGTTAGTCAATAGTTCATATTTTTTTGAAATTATCTATTAACTAAAACTTGTAAATTGCTTATAAAAATTATATATACTACAGAAAAATATCTAAATTAAGGAAAATAATAAATAAACCAGTGAAATAACGACATAAATAAAAAACATAAATGAGTAACGTAAATAAATTGCATAAATAAATAAATATTTTATTCTTTTATTTACTAAAAGGACAATATTTAAAAATAAGAAAAAGATCAACTATTTCATTAGCAAACGATTTATCACACTAAATCGATCTCACGTTTTAATCCCACGATTAATCGCAAATTTTTAAAATCGTTTTCTCACTGTTACCTAACATTTTTATATGAATTTTACTATTCAACAAGAACTAATAAAATTCTACAACCACAATTTAAATCGCGTAAAACATAACAGCTTCTTTCAAAATATTTCCTATAAAAAGAGCGAGAGTAAAGTTGGTCTACATATTATAAAAACAATCCTTCAAACTAAATAAAACTCCAAATTCGACGCAGAGGAGGTCAAATTTAAATAAAAACCAATGGATCTAAACGAAGCTCATTTCTCCAACTGATTCTTCCACAGGGGGGAAGGGGAATTCCAGCCGCTAAGTCACTGTCACCGTAGGCACGTCCTACCTGTGGCAGAAGAGGCATTAAATTCGAATCAGCCAAGACGGTGGGTGACCTTGCTTTATTCGAATGTCAATTGCCCGAAAGGTGAGTTTTGAAGTATGGAGGTGCTCCACTGTGTGATTTGCAGAGCTATACTTTTCTTTACCTGTCCTCCCACGCCACCCCTCATTTATTCCGAGATTTGTAACCCTCATAAATGTAATTTACGCCGTCTTCTCTTAATGATTTTTCACAGCGGATGTTACGTGTCACGAATATCTGTTATTTGTGACGCTCCACTCAGATATTTATTAATATCTGATTATTCGTTAATGCCCTTTCTTAATATATATATANCATATCATAATAAATAAAAGCAGAAAAACACGAAGAAAATTAAGAAAAACAATAAGTTTTACTTAGTGCTCCATAAGCTGCAAGTAAATAGAACTCATAAAATAAGTTTGAAATGTAGAGAAAACAAGAGAAAAATTACAGAACAACGAAAAAAGGGGAAAGGAAAGGGGATAATAAAAATAACAAAAAACCGGGGGGAAGAAAATTTTTTGAAAATCCGGAAAATAAAAGATATAATCATTTCATCAGCTTACACGATTACATCCGCAAAAAAGAGTGCTTTCTAATATTGCATCAATATCTTTTATTTTCCGGTTTTTTTAACAAAATCCCCCCCCCCCGGGGTTTTTTTTTTTTTTTTTTTTTTTATNAACAAAATCCCCCCCCCCCGGGTTTTTTGTTATTTTTATTTTTATTATTATTTTTCTTTCTTTCCCCTTTTTTCACTGTTCTGTAATTTTTCCTTGTTTTCTCTACACTTTGAACTTATATATATTGTGAATTTAATTTATAAAATTATGATTACCTTATTACCGTTGATAGATGGCGGTGTAAACGTGAGGAGGAAATAGCGCCCATGACTTGGCATTTTTAGATTCGACTCGGAAGACCAAAGAACTTTTGGTTGAAGCATGAATTTGTAGAGGGCTTTTAAAATGAGGTTTATCCACATTCGCGTTCCATCAGGAAAAGGAGGCAAATATAAAGTATTCAAAACTGGGTGAATACTATTTTTAAAACAAATATAGTATGCTAGCTGTTCGACCTATACTAGCTGGTTGATTGGTGGTTAATTTAACAGCATTAGCGTAAGTTATTAAGTTAAGCATTTTGGGAAGTTGATCACATACCTAAATTAACCTCTAAAAACACGAATCAAATTTGCAAAACAGTTGCATTATCACATAAGTTGGCCACCTATGCGGACTACGAATTTGGTTCATCGCGAGTGGTTAGCCTTCAATTTATCAAATGCTCAACTTATAAATTCCTATATTTTAAACATTTTTTTTCTCCTTTTTTTTGTCACCGTTGATAAGCAGTTTCTCACCAGTTATGTTAGACACTAATGTGCATCCAACGCTGAAGATAACAGGTTATTTTACTGAGTTAATTCAGTTAACTGAAGAAAACTTAAAAAACTTGCCAACATTTAGGTTTTTTATTTATTTGTATATTTTTTAATGTGGTGTTCGTAAACAAAGAAAAACTTTCATAACTGGTCAATTGCTTCATTTAAATTTTTTTTTCGAAGAAAAATAAAATAAATAAAAAACTTGAATAATGTGTGCTTAGAGAGAAAGAGAGGTTTACAAAATCAACAAAAACTAATTATAACACTTAATCAAATTAACTTTCCTTTTATCGCTAAAAAATAAATACTGGAACAGTCGAATCAAGTATAAAATGAATCCTAAGATATGTTACACTCTATACTAACACCCAGTACGTAGGTATTTTAGCACTTCTGCAAAATTATTATTCACAAATAATTCTCTAGTTTTGGAATCTCTAAAGTAAAATAACAATAAAAAAAATGAGGTATACTATTTTGCTTAGCCTTTAAAATCTTTTGCAAGCATTGTTGATTTCTATCCTCTGATGAGAGCACCCGGAGGCGTGGTCTGATGTCGTCACGATTACGTCACGGCTTCCCCCATCTCGCATCTACCCAGACATCAGCTGTAAAGCTCCTCTTGCTTATCCAACATTGGAAATAGTGAAAAACACAAACGGAATCTTTTTTTTTTCTTCATCATATATGTGTATTGAGCAAGTAAATGTTTTGCGGTTAGATGTTTTCTTTCTTTATTTTTATCCCATTTTTTTTAACCAACTCTACTGTTTGCGTAAGGAATTTCTTTGCGGGCATAAATATTTTTATTTTTCTACGCAATAAGTTCAAAAGGGTTTGTGACGCTTTGCAATTTTTATTTAGATTGAAATCTGTTTTCTAATTTGTTTAAACCTAATTGAAGTTTGAAAATATGTTTTTTTTAAAAGTAAGTTCCATAACTATTTTAAATACGTAATAAATTAAATTTCGCAGAAAAAGATAAGTACATTATTATACTATAACAGGCGCTAATGATCGCAAACATTAGCAATTTAAAATCAGCATTCCGAATTCGACACATAATAAAAATGTGTATTTGAAATTACTATTTGCATTTAAAAAATTGAATTTAACATTAGAAGTTTGAAATAAAACTGTTTTAACTGAAAACTGAAGTTTGTACAAATTTAACAAATCTCAAAAATTTAATATTGAAATTGATAATACTTTAAAAGTTGAAAAATAATAATAATATCAAAATTTAAGCATCAACATTTGATTATCTTAAACCATGCCATTTTCAATAGAAGTTGATTAATTATTTAATTATCATGAAAATTGCTGATTAAATAAAATCTTTAAACGTCATCTTTTATTTAAAAAAGAAAATGAAGGCTGGAAATTTTAGCATCATCATCTGATTAATCAATATAATTCATTAATCATTATTTTGAGAAATGCTGATTATTCACCCAAAATAAATAAATAATATTCATCTAATGTAAATATTAAGGGTCAACATTTTAAATTTTAGCTTTTAAATAAGTCAGTAAAAAATCTATGTCCGTTATATTGTCCATTGTTTCATCACTGTAAAGCACAATTTGTGGTTATTATAATTCAACCTAACGAATTAATAATTTATAGAATAATTTTGGATGCACTTACCAAATACAAGTTTTTAGATTACGTTAAATACTTCCTAATGATTTAAGCATTTATAAATCATTTTTTTTTTCGAATCTATATTTTACTGATTTGCTATGCAGATGCAATTTTTTGTCTGTTTAATAAAATCGATTTATTGTTTTCATATATAACAGAATAATTATGCATCGATTTGCTACAATTATTTTGTAATTGTCGTAAATAAACCAGTTTATTTAAACTATTACTCATAGTTCTAATGAATACCGTTTCTGTAAATCCTACTTTATCGAACAACGAAACCATTCATAATGGCGAGCAGCTCATTTGCATTTGCACGCAATCTTTAAAAACCAAATCGTGTTGTAGCTGTTTTTTGGAGTCATTTTGATACCTTCCTTGTTTTGCGCTGTTTTTTTCTCTTTGTTGCGTTGGTGTCATGTTGTTTTGATATGACATTTTTTTTTGTTTGTGTATTTCCCCTTTTTATTCAATTATTCTATTCTTTTTTTTTTCTTCTTATTTTCATCTATTCATCCGCGACAAACCGTTTTTACACGTCACTGATGGTTCCAAGTTTAACAGGGTGATACAAACGCGGAAATGCACATTTAGATGCAAATATTTGCATTTTTTATTATTTTAGTTCACCGCTGTTTGTCATTCATTCGGTTTCGTGTGGGAATATATTTCATTTTAATGGACATAAATTTTTTATTCTCTTTTAAATCGGAAAAATATTATTCTAAACACTGTGAAATATATTTAAATATGGTTGTATAAATGATTGCATTTTAATTAAACATTGAATAGTAATTTGAATACTTTTCAGTATAAAGCTGATGTCCTAATCTTGTGTTGAACACTTTGCTCTATATATTCATTCATGCTTAGTTCAGTGTACACTTAAATATTATAGATTTCATAATTTACTCTTGGTGCAACTTATATTTTTATTTCGATACTTCCCATTATTTATTTGTTTCTTAACACTTGGTGCAATACGCTGTTTAATTTAGGTACTTTGCACTATAAATTGTTTATAAACACTTGATGTAAAAAGCATTTTAATTTCAATACTTCGTATTATTAATTTATTTCATAACACTTGGCGCAATATGCACTTCAATTTGAATATTTTGTATTTTTGATCTGTTTCTTAACATTTGGTGCAATACGCATTTCAAATTTGATTAATTGTCATTATTAATCTGTTTCTTAACACTTGGTGCAATAAGGGTTTCATATTTGATTTCTTGGCATTATTAATCTGTTTCTTAACATTTGGGGCAATACGCATTTCAAATTTGATTACTTGGCATTATTTATCTGTTTCTTAACATTTAGTGCAATAAGCATTTCAAATTTGATTACTTGGCATTATTAATCTTTTCTTAACATTTGGTGCAATAAGCATTTCAAATTTGATTACTTTGCATTGTTAATCTGTTTCTTGACATTTGGTGCAATAAGCATTTCAAATTTGATTACTTGGCATTATTAATCTGTTTCTTATCATTTGGTGCAAAATGTATTTTAGTTTGAATATGTTGCCCAAAAATTCGTTACTGAACACTAACTTTAATCTTTAAATCTGGTGCTTTGCAGCTCGTACAATGTTTATTTTAATATGAATAATATTCATTCTGAATCAGATATGAGCTTTTAGGCTCTGAATTACTTGCTGGAAATTGCTGAATTTTGTAATTTCATAGACTATTTAAGTAAATGAAATTAAGAATTTAACGGAAAAAAAGCAAGGAAAAAATTAAAGTTGTAATATAATATGTAATAAGTCTGCTGTGTTTAAGATAATTTTTTTTCTCTGAAAATTTTGTTAGCTAATTTAATGTTACCCCACCTTTTTCGTTATTAAATTTCTAAATATAAACAAATATATATAACATTTATTTTCTAAGCTTCCTGGAACGATTTAATTTCCAGAGCTTATCAATAAGTAGTTATATATGATTAGTAATGCTATAATTTCATTTTGATCAACGGCTTATTTCTTTGATCTGCTATCACTAAACAATCGTTCTTTTTTCCTTGTATCCTAAGTCCAAATTCACGAGAAAAAAAGAAAATACTATTTTTCCTCTTAAAATTCGAAAGAAGAAAAAAAAAAACTGAAATTAGATTGCTTAATTTGTCCACCTCCGATATAATTTTTTTTGAGAATGGGAGCACAAGTTATAAGAAAGTGATTAACTTTAACAAAAGAAATAAAAAAAATAGTTCTGAAAGGAAAAATAAAATTAAAAAAAAACGTGAGGAAACTAAAACTCTATCTTGGCGAAACTAAATATTAGGCCTTTAAAAAATCATCGGCAAATTCATAATCCATCATTACTTGGACAGATTGCAATCGCCAAGCTGTATATGTCCTTTGTTTTTGGATTCAAAATGGCGATTCGAAATTGCCAATGATGATATGAATGTAACATAATACCTTTCACGCTGTAAGCCCGTGAGACAAAGGGATGGAATAAAAAAATAAAAAATAATGCCAAGTTGGCGGGGGTGGGGGACAGTCATTTGGCGTGTGATTATAACGTACTTTAGGTGAATGAGTTCTCTTGGCTATGATGGTGACTGACCCAGAAAGTTGTAACTCTTTGAATTACTTTACTAATGTGAGCGGGTTTTTAAATGATATCGATGACAAACATCAGCGACAATCGCAGTTAAGCCGGATGTGCATCTATTATGTTGAATAGAAACTGAATAAAGCAGCAAAACATGACTTTAATTTCTTTTTTATGTTGGTCTCTTTTTATTAGTGTTGTTGATTTTTATCCTCGGAAAATATGATGTTCTTCCAAAGATTTATTCAGATGATTTCAAATCAAAATAAAATGTGGTGTTTCAATGCAAGTTTAAAATGCATAGTTTCGTGTTAAAATTAAGGGGCAGTTCATATATATATCATGTAGCATCACCTGAAGGAGAAATATGCGATTTACTTATTTTTGATTTAAAAAAAAAGTGAAAAGGAATATTGCTTACGTAAGACACTGAATAAATTTTGTCTAAAAGAAATCATTTTCAAATTACAAACAAAAGCGGAGAATATTGAGCCGTTCGAATGTTGCGTAAGCATCTAATGGGGGAAAGGATAAGCTATTTCTTTATTTTTGCGGACAAAGAGAGGGCTAATGCTTACGTAAAACGTTTGATTCTCTTTATCTGAAAAAAAAAAAACTTTTCATAAGTTTATATTTTTGAACATTCATAATTCTATATTTCTGGGAAAAAATAATAAAGGCAAAAGAGAGGGAATGAGTTAGTGATTTGCTTTTTGGCTGACATAGAGGAGAGAGAGTCTAAAATCACTGAAAATATGCTTACGTAATATTTAATTGGTCGAAAAATCGTTTTCACTGGAAAACTGATTTCCAATAAATAATTTTTTTCTTTAAAATTGAAACTTCTGAAAATTTTACATAATTATTCAAATATTTACGGAACTTAAATTTATTTTGAAAATATTTGTATTATAACTGAAAGTGTGGAGATAAGTTTGTAGTAGTTTCAAAAATGTTTATTTCAAAAAAAATATAGCTAATTGGAGTTACGCTAAATACTCATGCATGATTCTTTTTTAATATATATTATACAGAAAATAATTCACAACTCACTAACAAAAATAATTCCATGAAAAAACGATTACTTAAAAAAGAACGTTAATGGGGGGGGGGGGGNGGGGGGGGATCCCTCAAAAACCAATGTCAAATTCGTAAATATCTTTTTCCCTTTCTCCCAATGCTCTTATGAAATCTATTACAGAGGTGCGCCATCTATTGACAGTAACACACATTTTCTCCTGCTAAAAAAAATATTAGGAGGAGCAATTTCACTGTGATTGACAGTCAGATGTGGCGCCCTCTCTCGACATCTGACGGCGTTTCTGTCATTCAAACGGTATGATGATCCGTCCCTAGGAAAACAACACTCCGTCCGCGTGGTGAGGGAGCAGTTCCGGATTCGCACGGAATCTTTAAAAACACTTGCTCCTGTTTTTACCCCCCGCCTACACCTTTTCTTGGAATTTCATTGAATGATGCAACAAGAGTTGAACTCGTTTCTTCCACTCATTGTTTGCAAGATGAAGCTTTTACCTGTAACTAAAAGGGTAAGTTGGATATCATTGCTCGGATGATTACGTTTTTAAGCTAGTTAACCACAGCTGTTTATTACTTAGTTTTTTTAGTTCTTAGTACGCATTTAGTTTGAATTTAAATTATTTATTTATTATAAGTTTTTAATTTTTAAAAAATTAATACTACAGAAATGCATGGTAATTCTGATTATAAATGTAGTCAACAATGGTTGAATGTTTTCGTTTTCGAACTATTTATCTGCAGGTATTTTGCTTTTTTTTTTTTTTTTTTTTTAANTTTTTTTTTTTTTTTTTTTTTTTTTTAGCTGATTTATTTCACTTTAAACTTACAAGCATTTAATTTAAATTTCAAATAAAATTTAATTAAGTTGTTTAGAATTTTTTTAAAAAAGAAATAAATATTTAATTGTCTTAGATTTTTTTAAAAAACTTTACTGCGTTTATTTTTGTTTTAGCCACGTGATACTTTTTTTACCGATACGTTTTTACAGATTGTTTTCAGACTCATAAGTTCATAAAATTTACTTATGGAGTGCAAAAACTTTGCTGATGTAATTTTCTTATAAAATTTAAAAAAAATTGAATTTATATATAGATTTTATGTTGCGTTTGTATAAAGCCATAGCCGTAGTATTATAATTCTTAGTTTTGATTTTGAAACATGTAAGCTTTCAATTACATTGTTCTATTAAGCTTTTGTTTACCTAAACATAATAATTTTCATTTTTAGTAAGTTGACTTTTAGTAACTGGCTTATTAATATTTAATTACATCATTACTATATTATTACAATTTTATTTACTAAAGATATAAGAGCTAAAAATATCTGCAACCTCCTTAAACTTATAATGTACACGTTTTTCTACCGCACTTAATTTATTAGCCGAGTGTTTTTAAATTTGATGATTTTCGTTTTCACTATTTCTTTGATTCTCGTTAAGTTAAAATGTTAGCAATTCCAAATTCCCTTTAAAAATTACTGTTTCGTAACTTCATTATTTGAGATATTTTTTGCAAAAAAGATTTATTATCCATTTTTACAGCATTAAAAGCACATTTCATATCTTGCTTTCTTATTAGTCTGAACAAAACATTCCAAACAGACCTTAAGATCCATTTGCATTTTTACCAATTTACTATTTTTTTTTTTTATGATTTAAGGTTCAAGTTTAATTTTTTTCCTTCAAATAAATGCTGAAACTTGAAATTCGCATACGTTTTGTATTAAAAACATCGATATCTTAAAGGAACTAGTGCTACATTTTCTTTAAATCTACATTTTCTGTATTATAAGAAAGCGCTCATACTTTTTTGTTTACTTTTCTATGTGCTATTTATTTATGAACTTGATAGCCTTTTATAATTATAAAATTAGGAAGCTGTTGCATATTCCCACAAAAGCCATTCTACTCTGAATTCTTACATCAGGTATGTAAAAGAGTGTTCGAATTTTAAGCCGGTAACGCATAATTAAATCCAGTAATGAGGTTTTTTTTTTCTATTATTATTATTTCTATTTAATCTGCTTCTTTGAAAAGGTAACATAAAAATCGCTCGCATGTCAATTAAAGTTAATTATACCCGCTTTCAGAAAACAGAACCGGATTAAGCAAGATTTATTATCTAGCCAAATTATGTAACTTTCTTTTTTTAGTTTTTAGTGTTTCTTCCAAAGTATGATTGATACATACAGTATGTGAAATAAATTTGTTTTAATATTTTCTTCAACTACAATTTTATTTATTAGACTAAAATATTTTTTATTTGTAATTTTTCAATAATAGGCATTGTAGTTGCTCTGGCACCGTTGAAATATGTATTGAGATAAAAGTATGGTCAAAATTACCGAAATATGGTAAAATTTTTCGCATTTCTGGCTCTGTTAGTACATCAAATTGTTCCGTAAATTTTACCGAAGCACTTTGGTAATGATTTTTCTGAAATTAACAATAAAATATGGTTTTATACGGTGTGATAAGGTTTAGTAATTTTATCATGTTTTCTTAAAGCATACCATAAAAACAATTCATTTGGTTAAATTTACGTTTCAGTTTTGTATTTTTTACTAAAAGTCAGGTAATAAGAACTATAATTTAGAAAACCAGAATTTTCGGTATGCCGTAATCATATGAAAGGAAAAGGACTAAATGAACAATTACTAATATTTTGGTTCTTTTGACCAGAATTATAGTTACTTTTGTCAGAAATATCATTACTATACAGTAAGGTGATTTTACTAGAATTTGTTTCTTCGTGTGTGGTTGATAATTCAGCATAAAATTTTAAATTCAATTATTATTGTTTTTTTGAATTGCCATTCAACAATAAGTCGATATCAACTTCAACAATAAATGGATAATAATACGTAATCAAAACAGTTTTTAATTCAAATATTCATATTATTTCTGATATGAATCTAATCAGGTTATCCGAAATATTAGTGATTCAAATGTGTGAACAATATAAATCAGTAATTTAAATCTGCTGATGGGAATCAGCTTTTTCTAGTTCTGTAATTGCAAAGTAATATCACTGTAAAATGAATCAAATTATAAATTTTATTAAAAATTGAAATGCATTAATAAACCTCTTTTTCGTAGATTATAACCTCTATTTTCAGATCAAAAGGCGGAAAATTTATTAAATTTATTCTTAACTTTATTTAATATTAATAAAAACTACTCGGGTACGTATATTCGATACATAACCCAAATTAAATTCGTTAAGTGCAATATCCGGTAAAAAGCAAACAATTCGAATAAATTGGAGTAAGTTTCTTGGAATATTGGTATTCATATAAATTAACGATTCAAATATTTGTATTTAATGCTTTCAAATCGATTCATCTCATTTAATCATTCTGTTGATTTGGCAATTTAATTCCAAAAAGGGTACTAAAATGGCTACTAAAGGCTACATCTTGTTAAGGTTACAGCACCTTCAGACAATATTATGGTTCTACGGGGTCTGATATATTTACAAGTGTACTTACGGAGCCGCCGTGACAGGAGATAGAGTGATAGATGACTCAGGTTCGAATCCCAGAATTCCCCAGGTGGTCGATGCGAATTCTGCTCCCTGCTCGCACCGACCACATTGCTTACGCAAAATGTCCTCAGTGGCGGACGGATCATCAGTTACAATCCCTGTGCCGTAAGCCACGATGGCTCAGGAGATACAGTGTTCGCCTTCCAATGAGGTGAACCTGGTTCGAATCCAAGCTATGGTAGGTCGATATGAATTCTACATCCGACTTGCACCGCCTACATTGCTGGCTTAAAATATCCTCAGTGGAAAACAGATCTTGGGTTAGAGTCCCCTCGCCGTCAGGCTAACTGTGGGAGGTTCTCGTGGTCTTCCTCTCCATGTAACGCGGGCTAGTTCCATCGAAAAAGTCCTTCACAAAGGTAAATTTTTCCCTACACTTGATCCAGGAGATCTTTTGTATTTTGAATTGGGTTCAAAATAACAAGGCTACGGATTTGAACATTAGTAATCGTAACATTAGTAATTTGAACATTAGTAATCGTAACATTAGTAATTTGAACATTAGTAATCGGCTGTTCAACGACGATTATTAAATAAAACATAAAATCCCTTTGCCTTAATGGGAGATTTTCGTGGTTTTCCTCTCCAGGCGTATTAGTTCCATCAAAAAGTCCTTCACGAAGGCTAGTTTGTCCCAATGCTTGATCCAGGAGTTCCCTCGTCTTCAAGGTTGGGTTCCAACTTACAAGTTTAATATTGAACTCTGAATTGGGTTCACTCTTCAACGCCGGTTATAAAATAAAATAAAAAAAAGTGGACTGCATATTCCAAAAAGGAAATCAACATAAGACATAATTAATAATTTAGGATTTTCTTCCTAGTTGGTGAAATTAGAAAATTTCGCAAACGAAACCGCATTTCATATTTTTCTGATTCCTTTCGAATGAAAATTATAATCGATTTTCTTAATAATTATTGTTCGCTCGCCCACACAAATCTGCCCAACTTAATAAACTCAGCTTAACTCTTTCATTTCTTAAACGAAAGAATCAGCAAAATCAAAACCTTCCGATCAGATCATTCACCCAATTTTTCAATACAGCGGTCATACCAGATAGGCTTGGCTTTTTCCAGTAATTGCTGCAAGTCCAATCCACAAGAATTGTGGGAGGATCCAATCTCGGAATTGAAAGCCATTCCAAAGACCACCACAAAAAAAAAAAAAAAATGCCGGAACAACCAAGTTCTTTAATGACACTTACCAGGTTTATTGGCTCGTAAAGAAGTGAGGCAACCGATTAAAATGCCTGGCTTGTTGAATAAATTTTAAAAAAATAAATAACAAAATATTAAGAAGAACGAAGCAAAAAGAGACGATATCGTAAATTCAGCCTGACTATATTTATGCCAGGCAGACTTGCGATTAAGTTATGATTTATGCTCGCATTATGCGGTTCATGTGACGCGGCAGTGAGACGAGTTGCGTTAAAGTCCTATTGTTTCCATTTTTCCTAGAGTTTTTTTTTTTCTGAAAATTTTTATAAGATTTTATTTAATAATCACTGCGAAATTGAGTAGGGTTCAATTGTTTTCTAAGGAAGCTATTATTTTCAATAAATTGAATGAACTGTTTGTTCAAAATGCTACTATATTTTATGAGCTTGATTATTATTTCAATACGAATATCAAAATTTTACTTTCCAAAAAATATTATTTCAAAATATTTACGGTACTGTTTAAATATAAATTTAATGCATGGAGGAAAAAATTCTGGTAAAATTACCGTACTGTATGTTAATGATATTCCTGTTTTTTTACTTTTTCTAATACGGTAATTTTACATTTCACAGGTTTGCAGTTTAATTAAATTCTGGTTTTTAAAATTATAGCTCTTATACCACATATTTAATAACAAAAATGCAAAACTGAAAAGTAAATTTAACGGAATAAATGTATTTCATTCTATACTCTTAGGTATCGTGATAAAAATACCAAATTTTATCACATTAACCGAGTTTTATCACATATTATAAGACCATATTTTATAACTAATTTTACAAAAATCATTACCCAAAGCGCTTTGGTGTTCCCATTGAGTCAGAAACGTGGTACAGGGTTCCCACGGTCCTTGAGAGTCCTTGAAAGTCCTTGAATTTTTTTTCTTCTAAATTTAGGTCCTTGAAAGTGCTTGAAAAACGTCTTAGGTCCTTGAAAAACTTGATAGGTCCTTGAATTTGTCCAATACTGCCGGTGGGCCCTTTTTATAAAACACCCGCGGATCTTTCTCGTTCTTTCTGTTTTGTTCCCAAGCTCTCTGACGTGGTTTTTAACGCCACCGTTTCTAACCGGGCCTAGCGTCTTGGTGTCTGCCAAGCGCGCGGAGCACAGCAGACAATCAATGCGTTCGGGGCGAGACTCCACTTCATCTTCTGTCGCATATGCTTAGATCTTCTTTTTTCTTATCGAAACTGGAATAGTCTCGAATTTCGTAACAATATGTACCTTGTAGTTTTCAATAAATTTGCCGTTTTACCATCCGCACTTGTCCTTACGTTTGCGTTATTTCAAAACTTTATTGTAAAGCGTATTCGCAAAGGCACGGCTTCATATTTGTGTTATGTAGTTTAGACTAGTTATGCCTNTGCAGCATGATAGTCACAATATAGCATAAAAACGTTTTTAAAATATAAGGTAAAGAAAATATAAATATAGTCAACGATATATCGCTTTCTGCTTATTAATTTAATGACTTGCATCGTTTTTGCATTTGTCAATATTTTCAAATGAATCGTATTGCATCTAAATATCTTATTCGATAATTATCGCTATCGCTGCTACTTACAATATTATTGTTATTTATACTTATGTTTGAATACGATTTTCATGATTGAACGTGAACGTACCAAAAGATCGTTATCGCGATATTTAACAAATATCGAATCACGTTGTATTTGTTGCTTACTTCGAATTATAGTAATGGCTTGCAAAAATTAAACTGCCTAACTAATGTTCGTTAAAAAAAAAATTTTCTTTTAAATTGCAACGAAGAATGATTTTGTAGATGGAATTTGTAATTTTCAAGCATTGCACTTAACAATTTATTCCTTAAAAAAAAAAAAAGATAATTTTTGTGTCAATTATCCATCGGCCAATGAACTTATAGGAAATAAAACAGATCAAATCTTGATATCTCAAAGAATTTTAAGTTGCGCAAGAATATTAAATGAGCCGTCACTGATTTAAGGTGCACGTGTTGGACCTATTATGGAAATATTAAATGCAATCAAAACGAAAAAGGTGAGTGTCTGAAAAATAAGGTGTTTTAAAATCAGTTTTTAGAATATGGAATTTTGTTTTGTTGCTTTGCTGATTCATATCAGTGTTTGGCGAAATACATAAAGCTCTCTTAATATCTCCAATTTGAAATAATATTACTTCAGTGTCTATGTTTTGTTATTTATTTTCTTATTTTACTCTTTGGGTTGATTCAAAATATCTTCTTTATTTTATATCAATAAGTTGTCAGAGTAGATTTTTTTTAAGTAAACCTACACTGGGGACTGTTTTAGAATAAATTTTCTGACATTTTCAGTTGTTTTTTTATTCAAAACTATCTTATTTAAAAAATCGAATTAAATTAAGCATCTTAAAAGTGTGATTAACGCAATAAAAACATTTTGTATTTAAGCCCTTTTGATGTTAATCATAAATGAAAAATGATGCAGTTAATTTATATTTAGTGTAAAATAATTTTGGTTCTGTCCTGTCTATTAAACTCCCATAATTTCCTTTCTTCCAAAATATTTAGTATATTACACTCTATTATTTAATTAAAAACTTCGTTCGCTTAAAAATATATCCACTTGTTACAGTCCACTTGTTACAAGCACTCAAAAACATGATCCCGTTTTCAAGACTTGCCCGGCGTAAATTAGAAGAATCTAAAGTAATCGCTTTAAACATGTCGACTGTTATTTCCTATTTATATATTTTTGAAGCGAATGAAGCTTTAATTTCTTGGGACTATTTATTTAATATTTCGCACTAGTTATCGTCTAATTCATACTATTACTTTATCAATTATAATATAAAGTTGGCCGATACTAGTATTGTTTTTTTTAATGTGTTATTAACTTATAATATCGTCAAATTTTTATTACAAATTTATTTCATAACTATGCATTAGTTATCGTAAAATCCACTGGATTTTTTTTTCGTGTTATGTTTATGATAATTTGTCTCTGACAATTAGTCTATGATGTTGTCTATGACCAATTTATATGCCATGTATTTAATTTTGCAAGTATTGCGAAAATTGTCTATTGTACTCTGCAATGAGCTTACAAAATTTAAATATAAAGTGCTCAATGTTTCTCTTTTCGACAATACGGAGAAAGCTGCTCGGCAACTGGTTGTTTATGAACCAATGTTTGATCAAATCCTATACTTTTATATGTTATTAACATGACAAATTTATATTAAAAATTTATGTTGAGTAATTTCACAATATTTATCGCCAAATTTATTTTTTAAATTTGTATTTTATAACTACGCAATCGTCAAATTTATATTACCGTAAAATTTACTGGATTTTTTCTCTCTTTTTTTCATGTTAAGCTACGCATTTTAAATCACTAGCAGTGCGAAAAGTGTAGCAAAATTTAAATATAAACTGCCTTAAAAAAATATTGTTTCGATTTTCGACAATGCGGAGAGAAAGTTGCGCAGCAACTGGTTGCTTACGAATTAAGGTGTTGGTCAGATCCATTCCATCACCCCCACAAAGCAGGCGCAACATTCACCTGGTTTCATTGAAGACGAAAACGAGTTGGAAGTTTTCAGGCACTTGATCGCGGGGAAGGGTAGGGTGGGGTGGGGTGTGTTCTGCGGGCGCCTTCACCAGCGGAAGCGATCGCCGGTAATTGTACGCGTTTTCTAAAAAGGGTTTAGTTCTGCTACAGCGAGAAAGATGCGTTTGTGAAAAAAGGTAATGTTTTAGGTGGTTTGAGGGGGAATGGGGGTGTAGATAAGGTCTCTCATCCGTTGGTCATTACAATCCATTTGCGTGTAGTCTTCGTTTGCTACCTGCAAAAGCTGTATCATTGCTAAAAGTCAGTGATGCGTTACCTGGTTCTATAAATTCGTATGCAAACTTTGAAAATTCTCGTAATTTTGATTTCGTTAGTATTCCGATGCGATTTTTTATTTATTTTTATTTTTTTCCTATCTGGCTTTTAAATATGTTCTCTCACGTTTTGACCATTATTAGAAAGGAAGGGAATTGGTTATTGAGGGCTGCTTGAAAGAGAAGCGTATAATTTAAATTTTTGTGGGAGATTATACATAATACTTTTTTAATGGCGGTCTCTGCTTGGAGCTATTTAAGCGGAAAATTATGTGGATAAAAAAATCGCTTTGTCAACTTTCACAAAATGAGCCACTAGTTTTTAAATTGCTAAATTTTAGTTCGGAAAGGATTTTGTTCTGCTTATTTCAAGCTCGACAATTAGGAAATTCAAGCTTATGTTCAATCTTAAGAGAACCCTATATATTAGAAATTTTTCTGTTTTAAATGTATTTAATTTATAATATCTAAATAAAGCCAACTCATAATATCAATATATAAGTAAAGCCAACGCGTAAAGATGTCATGGACAATTTTAAATATGTAATATTTGAATAGACTTGTGACAAAAAACGTTATCCATTTTATATTTTTAATTATATTTAGGAAAACAGTTCAGTTTTTTTTTAGCAGAGTATATTTTTAAACTGTCGACTGTTGGTATAGAACATAAATTTTTTTTTGTACTTATCGTAATTTTATTAAATGAAAGTCGTATGCTGCATTTTAACTGCCAAGTAGTAACAAAATAAGTATGTCATATGACAAACTTTTCCTGAATTATTGTGTTATTGGTGATGAACACTGACCCTGACATTTGTTTTCATCAGATACATAAATTTGGGGATATCACTCTAGAACTCCTTACAGTCCATTGCATATCACCAGAAAAGTAAAGATAAAAAATGTATAGCTTTGCTTTTATGTATTTTCAAATCGTGATCGACTTCATTATTATTTATAAATAAAGAATGATTCATTTCAAAATAAATAAAATCTTTCACAACTGTTTAAGACTGCATTAGTGAATTCATTATCGAACATTCCATTAGGAATTATGATAGAGTTCAATTATAAAAGCGTAAAAAAATATCTACTTTTCAGTCGATAAAAATCAACCATACAGCCCAAAAAAAAGATCTGCAAATTAAAAGTTCACTAATGATAAAGAGGTATATTTTCTGAGTTATAATAACCTCGCAAAAAAATTATGAAAACCATGAAAAAGCTTTATTATTGTCTCGTGCTTGGAGCTTAATAGCTGCAATTAAACCATAGAAAGAAAGTGTCCGAAAAAAAATAGTCGAGCACGCGACCGGTCACCTTTTTGGATGGAAAACAATACAAGTTTTGTGTTTAGCTGCTTTCTGTGGTTGTTTAATTATCGATCGCTTCTTGATGGCGTCGACCAGTATGTAATTTTTGTCCTACTCCTACCATCCATCTTTGTCTGTCAAAAAGTGGCTATTAGCAAAGTAGTGTAAGAGATGATATTTTGACTTGATGATTAATAATTTTTGGAACAGCGCAATAGACATACTTTCTACACTAATATTGTAAGATATTACATTTTGTATACATTTACTATGTTCACCACGCTATTATTTTAACATTTTTTCATTGTACGTATGAATCTTATTTTTGATAATTATAATATAACACGAAAATATTTGCAAAGTAATGCAGCGTAGTTTATATCAAAGTAGTAGCAAAGAGTAGTTTAAGTAAAGATAAAAGTAGTTGATATGAAAGAGAAGATAATAGTTGTTTAAGAGTAGTTTATAGCAAAGTAGTATAAGAGATAATATTCTGACTTGATTATAATAATTGAAAGATTAAAGAGTACAATTGCTATACTTTCTTCATAAATAGTGTAAGATGTTACATTTTGTTATATTCTGCACGCTATTATTAATGCAATTTAATATATTTCATTTGCTTTTTTATTGGACACGTGAAAGCTGTTTTTAATACGTGGCGCTAAATATTAGTAAAGTATTATACAGAGTAGTTTATAGCAAAGAGGAGATAATATTAGTTTAAGTAAAGATAAAGGTAGTTTATAGCAAAGTAGCATAAGAGATAATATTTTGACTTGATGATCAATAATGGGAAAATTGAAAAGTGTAATACACTTTCTATTCAAATACTGAAAGATATTACATTTTGTTTGATCTTGTATAACATTGCTATATTCTCTTCTATTATTGTTGCAAATTTTAAAATTTTTTCATTACGTTCCTGTTGTTAGTATGAAACTTATTTTTAATAACTATCAAAGAAAAGATAATAGTTTAATAAAGCAAAAGTGTTAGCAAAATAATGTTAGAGTTGTTTGTATCAAAGTAGTATAAGAACAGTTTGTAGCCAAGTAGTATAAAAGATAATAGTTTGATTTGATGACTAATAATGAGAGAGAGCAATAGACCTACTTTCTACACAAATATTGAAAAATATTGAATTTTGTTTCATTTTGTACTACTTTGCTTAGTACAATATGGCTATTGCTGTATTCTCTATTATTATTGCAAGTTTTAGCATATTTTTTTACTTTATATATTGTACTCATAAAGCTTTTTTTTTTTTAAATAAATATATGACGCGATGATATTAGCTGAGTAATACAAAGTAATTGATAGCAAAGTTGAATAAGAGTAATTAATATTAAAGTAATATAAGAGATGAAATTTTGACTTGGAGATTAGTAATTTTTCGAAGAGTTTCTGCACTAACATTGTAAGATATTGCATTTTGTTTAATCTTGTATACCACTGTTATTCGCTTCTTCCCATTATGATTTTAAATTTGAACATCGCTCGTTTTTCAATTTATAAAATTCTAAGCACATTATAAGTAAGTGTTTCGGTGTAACATTTTATGATTATAGACATAATATTCCATAAAGGCCCTATAACTTCATATCAATTAGCAATACAATGGCAAGATTTAAAAACACATATTTAATAGCTTTCGAAGGTATTTAATATTAAAAAACGAGAAAAATTTCATCAATCAACAACATATGAAGCAAAATTTAAAAATTAGCTTATTCGTTTTCTTTATCTATTAATAACAGCACAATAAACTGATACAAAAACATGGATGTTAAGTAATCAGACCTTATGCCAAAGCACTAAAATTACCCCTCCGACACTTGTCCCCATATCCAGAAACTTTTTCCAATCCAAATGACACATTAAAGATAGTAATTAAAGCTCAGAATCACACCCTCAATCCATTCAGATCACGAATTTGATTTCAATCAGAACAGCTACAATGCTCTTCAATTATCAATTAGCCTTTTATCTCCTAACACATTGATTTGAAGCTTCTTTCTACATCGCAAGGTCCAAATGTAAACATTTTTTTTTAAAAATCTAAAATGACTACCTGTACATAAATTCCAAAATGTGAACCGTATCACAAACACGCAATAATATGTACCGCTTAACACGTTAGTGAAGTTGCACCAAATTAAAATGTTATTACGATTGCATATTAACATTACAAGAAAATTTTAACAGTAATGTCAAACGAAGCAAGAACTGACATGAATTATTAACTAAGTATGAAAAACAAGATTTATAAGCAAACCGTGTATTCATTTTTTTTAATCTATTAATAACAACACAAAGAACGGATACAAATTCATGCAGATTAAGCAACCAGACCTTATTCCTCAGCACAAAAATAACCCCTCTGACATTTGTCCCCATTTCCAGAACCTTTTCCAATCCAAATGACATATTGAAAATAGTAATTAAAGCTCAAGAATCGCACCCTCAACCCA
The DNA here is from genome assembly GCF_043381705.1 of Parasteatoda tepidariorum. Classification (NCBI taxonomy): domain Eukaryota; kingdom Metazoa; phylum Arthropoda; class Arachnida; order Araneae; family Theridiidae; genus Parasteatoda; species Parasteatoda tepidariorum. Next base: position 33,718,722 of record NC_092213.1, on the reverse strand, counting down.
TTCAGATCACCAATTTGATTCCATTCAGAACAGCGACAGTGTTCTGTTCAATTCTCAATTAGCCTTTTATCTCTCTCCAAACCCTATTGTCTTGAAGCTCCCTACTACGTCACGAGGACCAGATGTAAGCATCTTTTACCTGAGATGACTTTACCTGGAGGTTCACCGTGGGAAAGGGGGTCACAATCAGTTGCCACATCATCATGGTCGCCTGCGTGAACGATTTGGAGATGACTTCTTTTTTTTTTATATTCTTATTCTTATTTGGAGCCTCCTACACTCACGAGCGAGCTCACCACTCGCTCACGAACACCTGGGATATTTCCTTTCATTAGATTCTCATCAGAGGCATTAAAGGGGTGAAGAAGTTAGACCAAAGAATGAAGATAATATGGGTGTGTGCTCGAGGGGTGATGCTTAAAACGTTCTTTGTTTCTGTGGTAGCTATGGCTTGAATTCCGTGTTGCTTTGCTATGTGGGGCAGATATCTTTTTTGAATTGCATTGCTTGCATTTAATTATCTCAGTAATCGTTTTAAATTTGATAGGGATGTTTTAAACTTATTTCAAACGCGTGCTTTGTTTTCTTTCGATTCAAATATGTAAGAACAATAAAGCATTCAACTATTGCCATGAACGATTTTAGCAATTAATGATTACGGTGTTTAATTGTTGCCTTAAATTGTTAAAAATTTATTTCCTAGTCCTTTCCCTGAGAATCCCTCTATTAGACTGTCGCTTAGTAGCCTGCAGTGATTGATCCTGCTGCGACAGTCATAGTGGATCTTTTTGACACTTCGTAGTCTGTCTTCTTATTTATTTCACTTTCACCAAAATTTAATCTAAATAAATAGAAAAATAACATCTACTGAATGGTGAGTTTGTAACAGTTATTCATGACTGTTAGGCCAAAAAAGATGAACAAACTTAACAGTCATGAATAATTGTTGCCAGTATCCTTTTTCTTATTTCTAAAATCGTACAAAATTTTAATACGACTTTTAAAAAAATTAAAGGTTTTTTTTTTGAAAAAAATATTGGTAAAATTACTTCCTTGTTTGAGCTTTATTAAAATATTGCAAAAATTTAGAATTATTCTTACAGTTATTCATGACTGTTAGGCCAAAAAAGATGAAAAAACTTAACCTAACAGTCATGAATAATTGTTGCAATAAACTGTTGCATTGCTCTTTAGCCAGTATCCTTTTTCTTATTTCTAAAATCGTACAAAAATTTCAATATGACTTACTTTTAATAAAATTTAAAAAAGTATTTTTTTCTTTCTTCTTTTTTTTAAAAAAAGTATTGGAAAAATAACTTCCTTGTTTGAGCTTTATTAAAAATTTGCAAAAGTTGAGAATTATTCTTGAATTTTATGGCTGTTTTCCGATGGTTCCGTCGTTGCATGAAATGTTTTTTTGAGAATAATATGCTATTTTCATAATTGTTGTGAGTTTACAACAGTTACTCATAGCTGTTATGTCAAGCCAAAACTCTGTATACTTATTCTGAAAATGGTACAAAAAGTCAATATGGAGAAAAACCACAGTTTTGTGAAAAAGAAAAACATTTGTGATCTAATTCTTTAATATTTTAAAAACTTACTCCAACAATACATTATCTGGGTTCATAAAAAATTTGCATAACATGTGAATAAGGCAATGAATTTGATAATTTTAATCAGAGTGGGAAAATGTCTCCAAATTGGCGATTTTTCTTTAAAAAAAATTAAGACTTTTAAAATAATTAATTTGTTCGTTCTAAAGTCCAGATCATTTTTTTACGCAACATGTTATCGAGTTTTAAATTATTGCTTTGCAGGTAAATAAACTGTGACTTTTTTATTTTCTTTGACATAAAATAAGATGGTTCTCAACAATTCTTAGATGGAAAAATCTCGCCAAACTGGCTTTCTTATTAAAAAGTATATTTTGTTTAAAATTAAGATCGAGCTAACAGGTAACTTTTTTTTTTCAGAGGTGTTTTTTAAATTTATTATGGTTCTAAGCAGGCGTATTAGTGTTCAATATTTAATCTTCTTTTTTGTTAATGTTTGATTGAAAAAAGCCTCCTGGCGTTTTTTTTTTCTTTTTCTTTTCTCCGCTTCTTAATTTATCACGCCAAATTGAAGATTTCCCTACCAACGATCAACAGATTCACTTCAGCCGGAAATGAGATTTAATTGCTTGTTAATCTGGCTCCAGCAATCAGCGAGACAGGACCACATTCATTAGGGCTCTAATAAGTACCGATTGAGGGTCCTTTTTGCCATTATAAAGCTACCTGTAAAGTCACAGGAAATGGTTTAAAATGAGTAGGGGGTGGGACAAATAGGAGGGGGAATTAGTACTGCCTTCCCCCCTTCAGAACTAGTTTCTTGATGACACAAAAAACAAAGAAAACGCACTTCTTAGACATCTTTAGTTCGAGGGAAAGGCTCTCTCAACACAACATCCGGGCTTCTTTCGGTTAATAAAATGTCTCACCTTTCAGTAAGGGGCTTAATTACCTGTGACCTTGAAGACGGACCGGCATAAGAAACGTGTCATTTTCTTTCTTTCTTTTTTTTCAATGAACGGTGCGGAGATGACTAACTTAATCTCTGGCTCTGGAGGGAGAGGAGGGAAATTTCGAATAAATGTGAATAGTGTGGAAAATAATTAAACACGAGCCAAGGACAAATTCGGAAGTTGTGAGGATTTTTGAATGGAAAAAAAAAGAAAAGGTTCTCATCAGCACCTGGTTTCTCAACTAGATTGAAATGACAGTAATTCGTTGAAAGATGTATTGAAAAAAATTGTTGAAATCAGTGTTTACATGATCTGCTCATGAGCTTCAACGAGATTGACAGATGGTGTGTTTTGGAAAGATAATTTTTCTCACCTTAAGTGGTGTGGAAACGAGATTTTCTGCTTTTCTTGTTTTCCTTAATGATTTATAAACATAGGGTTGCGTATACAGAATATTCATTATGCTTTAACGTCTACTTATTTTAAGTACAATGAGCTTCATGATTTCATTAACGCGATGCGTCACGTGATGTCACCATCAGCTTACAGACATAAATTAATATTTTCTGAAAAATTAATACTTAAAGATTACTCCTGTAAAATCACGCCTTTTGTCAAAATTCCAACCAAGTGTAAATGACTTGTGGGAATTATATAACAGCTTGTGAATAGTTTCGCTCCCTTAAATATCAATTATTATTTATTAGATATTTGCTCCGTAAAGTATAAATTTAAATTCGTATTTTTTAGCTTAATAAAGTAATATAAAACATTATTTTTGAGATTTCTGTAGGATTTTTTTAAGTCGACAATTTAGTGTTAGTATTTAAGAATTTAACACTAATAGACAATAGTCCAGTATTGTTAATATAAAATTAAAAAATAAATTAAATTTCCGAGTTTGCTTGTTTTAAAAATAAGGCACTTATTTCAGCTCCAATTTCTACTGTAAAAAGTTTAAAATTTGGAAGATTAAAAAAAAAAAAAAAACTGTCGCTTAACCCATTGCAGTTAAATAAATAACGGGATATCTTAAACGCATATAAATAAAAGAAATATAAACAAACATTTAAAGAAGAAAACATAGAGCTTACATGACACGATGCCTGATAAGGCGGGTCAACATCGTGACATGTAGTGGGTGTTACTTGTTAGAGTAGCTATCTTCTTTGCATTTCAAGCTATTGTTCACTTTTAATAGTTAAGCCTAATTTCGTTGATGGATTCGTTCTTTTCTCACGTTTCCGATTTCAAAAGATTGTAGATTTCCTGGTGCGAAGAAAATTTTTCTGATAATAGGGGAAAAAATTAATTTGAAATGAAAAAAAAAAATTTTATATGTCGTTTTTCAAAAGTGTTGTCTTTCTCTTAAATTGTATCTTTCTCCGAACAATGACGTTTCTGCTTTTGAGTTATATGTTCGAAAAATGGTGTGGCACAGTTTAGGGTGGACAATGAAAGTTTAAGTAATTTGCATTGTACTTTTGATAATGCGTACTGCTTTTCGATTATTAAGTTGGATTCGTTTTATTTTTCTGTCATGGTTCATAAGACTCATTCTAGTTTAGATAAATTAAGTGTCATATACTTTTTTCCTATTTCATTTATTTATCTACTTTTTTTATTTTATTTAAGTTTTGAAGTTATTAATAAAATTACCGTCATTAGTAAGATAAAAATCTTTATTGAAAATATTATTACTGAAGCATTTTATATAGGAGTAATATTTCGAAAACTTTTAATTCTATTATGAAACAACAAGAAATGCAGGCTTTTGTGAAGTATAAATGTGTGTATTGAATATTTATTTATATTTAAATCACGTTTTCAGCGTTTATTATTATTATTTATGTTAGAAAACATATGATTACAAGTGGATTAAAGCTTTTAACGTAATAGAGTTAAATATTACGTAAACACACGAAAAAATAAATATTTGGGATGTGCTTAAATTTACTGACATAAGGGAATGAGTTGAGTCATGATCATGTAAGAAAATAAATTTTCTTTATCCAAAATTTTTTTTGTAAATTGTAAAAATTGGCAAATTTGGAGGGCTTGCGATTTGTTAATTTTTCCAAAAATCACACAAAAAATGTGCTTACTTTATCACCTTATATTATATATTTAATAGGTACATACGAATAATTGAAAGTACAACTTGTTTGTTTGGCATTTTAAATCACTATATACGTACGAATTGCTTTAAAATAATTTGTTTTGAAACATTTATTCAACTTATGTTATTAAATTTTCGTAACGGCAAATAATGAGATTAACGACATCAGTTACTTAAATGTAAACCTAAAAAAATGCAGCCAACATACAAATCCAATCCTTTTTTTTCTCTTTAATTTTATTTATAACGATTCTTAGGTACAAAAGGCATGTGTATTAAAACCATGTAAGACATTGTTTAAATTTATTACTTCTTAGATAAATATTTAAAAAAATGTTTGCGAAACAAATATATTAAAAACATAAGAGAATTTCAAAAAATGCATTACTTAAAAGAATTATGGTATTTCATATAACAATACATAATTCAGAACTGAACATCTTTTCGTTTACACATTACAAAAAAGCGTGTAATGTGATTTAGATATAGTAAAGAAAGTATATCTAAACAATTAAGCATATTCAACTAACTTTTTAGAAAGTCTTTATTTTTTTTTTTTAGTAATTTTCGAATTTGATTACCTCTTTTTTTTTGATGTGATAATCTACGGTACACTCATCATAAAGAAACTAGCAATTACAGGCAGATGTTTGAAAATTATACAAAAAGGGGGTATGAAGAAGCTAGTATATGCTTTATGATCACGGTTATAGCTTTATCTAGGCCGGTTGGAAATGGTGGACGAATAACAAAAACTCTTTTGAAATTTATTTCTATATAAATATCACACTTTCTATGCTACCCACTTCATTAATGAAAGATTAAGTTAAATTTACACGCAAGGATTTTGAAATGTTTTTTTTTTTTCGGCGTTTCTTTTGTGTTTTTTGTCCAAGGTTAGGTTTTTGTCTAATGTTTCTTTCTTTTTCTTTCTGGAGAATCGTGGCTATAGTGGATAAAAGGAAATCTAAAATTATAAGGTAGATAACGAAAAAAATAAAAGTTAATTATTTGGTTCGCTTTTTGCGAAGAGATGTGAATGTATAAAAAATTTGAAAAACATATATGTAATTAAAAATTATTAAGTTTTAATTTTTATATATATATATTTTTAAAAAAGGAATTTTTTTTTAAATTCTAATAACGAGTCATGTCAGGAAGTGATCAAAAGTTTCCTTTTAAAATGCTAAAAAAATTTCATAATGAAATGTCACTTAAAATTCATAAAATTTTCAAATAACAAAATAAATATTATTCAATATTTTGTAATGTGTAATTTTTGATTTGTAAATATTCTTGACCGCCCCTACTCTTACCTGGATGGCAAGATTAAGTTCATTGACAATATTTTCCAAAATAATTATTTTTCTAATTTACCGAAGCTTTACAAAAATCTAGTATTTAATTCGATTTCTTGCATACATATATGATAGTAACAAAAGCCAATATAGTCAGAAGTAAACTTCTTGAAAAACATGCTAGCTGTCTTTTATTTATTTAATTTTTGTAAAAATTTTAACGAAATGTGCATTTTTGCTTTTAATTTTATTAATTAAAAAAATGCACAAAAATTCTATTAAATTTTTAACAAATAAAACTTCTTTATTTTATTGTTTGCTTGGTTTAATATCGAAATATTATCGTAATTTGTTATGTGTTTTTATAATCTAAATTTTAATTGCAATTGGATGACTACTAAATTTTTAAAATATCTCGAATTTCACTGTCTGCTACTTGTTTAGATTTATCTTGTTGATAATAAACATTTACATATTTTGTTTTTCTGCGATTTCGTAATTGTGAAATTATCTCGTCTCGTACCCGCACCCCTTCCCCTCCTTTCGTTTTAAATGCCTTTTTTTTCTGATAATTTTTCTGATTTCTGGAAACCCTTTTGGATAAGCAAACTGTCTTATCTATTTTTGAATTGAAATGAAAAGCTGGCATTTTTAAACGTTAATTTCCGACGGAATTTTTTTTTAAAATAAATTTTCTACGTTGGCAATTCATTTCACCAAAGTAAATTTGAAAATAAATTCGTTGGTGTATTTTTATTCGAAATTCTGTGATGGTTATTATTCCTGATAAGTACTATTTGGGATAAGCTAAAATGAAGTCGATAAAAATAAAAGGTATCTATGGTTTTTTTTTGGACCTATTATATCCTGAATTATATTGAAATAGATTCATAAAATAAGTGTTTATTTCTTCTCCCTTTCCTGTTTTGATTTAGTTATAAATACATTTTATAAAATAATTAATGCTTATGTTTGCTCGTGTTTCGTTACTTGAAGTTTGTTTTATTTTTAATTTTTCTGTTAATCCTAATTCTTGACTAGCAAAAATTGGCGAAATATAATATAATTAGGGCCTATAGTAGTAATATTACAATCTCAGTTTAGTTTCATATAGCTTAATTAGATACTTTTCAATTTAATGGAACTGTAATTTATTATATTGCTTATAATAAATTTGATTTTTTTTATTTTTAGAAACGATGAAACTTAAAAAATCCGTATTAATTAAAAATTTATTTATATTAATACCAAATGAACAATTTAAAGAATTTATCGTAGTTAATATTTTATATTGTTTTTTTTTTTATTATTTTATACCAATATCATATAAAATTGTTATTGATTATTATAATTATATAAATTATTTAAGTGATTTATAATATTTATTAATTTATAATTATTTTATTAATTATAATAATTATATAATTTTTTTTGAACTTTTCAAGAAGTGAGGAACTTTGGAGTTCTCTATTAATTAAAAATTTAGTTATATCAACACCAAGAGAACAATTTAAATCATTTATCATAATTATTATTATCATAATTAACATTTTATTTCTATTTAATTTTCATATTTTATACCAATATTATACAGAACTGTTACTGATTATTATAATTATATAAATTATTTTAGTTTATTATTTATAATCTTTATTAGTTTATTAATTATTTTATACAATTTAAAAATTATATAAATTATTTTTTGTGCTATAAGTTGCGGATGGAGTGGATTTCAGCAACTGTGTAGAGTAATTATGAAAAATAATATATAATTTTTTCTTCAGAACTAAAATATTTTTTGTTGAATTTCCACTATTTTGGCTGCCCCCCACCCCCACAATAATTAAGTTTATTCTTAAGGTTGCAATTTTTTATTAATTAAAGCAATCTAATAATTTTCGTTGCTTTAAGCTTTTGCTTATTATTTATTTACTTTTGTTTGCTAGTAGTTTTATCAATAAATAAACAATATGCTTTATAAATTTATTAATATATATTTATAAGGAGCATTCGATTTTACCAAAGTTCTAGTCACCTTTTATGTTACTTACATAATGTTTTTTTTTTTTTTTAGCTTGCACTGAAAGAATCTTATAAATAAAATTGTTACACTTGATTTTTTACCCTTCCCTCTGAATACCCCCTCATGTTAAATATCATAAATTATCTATTAAAAGTAGGGACATTTGAGGACACTTGAAGGTCGTGATTGGACAATGGTCACTTGGTCAGAGGACATTGANTTTTGTAGCTTGCACACTTGATTTTTTACCCTTCCCTCTGAATACCCCCTCTTGTTAAATATCATAAATTATCTATTAAAAGTAGGGACATTTGAGGACACTTGAAGGTCGTGATTGGACAATGGTCACTTGGTCAGAGGACATTGACTTGATTCGTGTCAAGGGGTCACCAATAAGAAATATTTTGTCCTGTTCTGGGTGGGGAAGGCTTTGTTCAACTCTTTTGTATTTGAAAGTTTTGTTCAGAAAGTTTAGGTGGTAGTGTTCATTGAGTGTTTTCCTGACGAAACAGGATTATCTTCCAGCTGATGAATTACTGCCCTATGACCACCTGGTCAGTTTTCTTTTTCTTTTAGGGACTGAAAAGCTTGATTGGTGGGCTTTTTAAGGGACCACCTGGAATTAATAACCACCTTGTTACATTGAAAAATGTATTTATTTTAGATAAAATTAATTAGTCAAATCAAGGAGTAATCAGTTTAGAGTGAGTGTTCATAAAATTCTGCAGACAAGACTTATTTTCAGTTTTTTAATTTTTTGAACTATCCATTAATGATATTTTTACTACAATTATACACTGCAAAATTAAAAAATTTTGTTAGTGTTGTGCGCCATTTGCATCAGCTTAGTACCTTATTATGGTACCTAGTACCTATATATGGTACTAAGTTGAACCTTATGAGACTTTTGGATCAAATGATCTCTTGAGTCATCATAAGTTTTTCTTGAATACTCAAATTATCTTAATATTGAAATATTTATTCAAATTCTTATTCAGAAAATTTTAACTAATAAATTTTTTTTATGTTGATAAACTAACAAAATAACTAGCCTTTTCAGGCATGAAACAGAAATATAAATCCATAACTAATGATAGATAAAACCAATTAAATTTTAAATGACTTTGGATAAAATCTGTAAAAATTATAAATTTTGTGTAAACTTCTTTTAATTAAGATCGCAAAAGTGATTAATAAATCATCTTTAATAAAAAATGTACTTTTATATTTGATATTAACTTACTGCAACTTTTTGTTTATTTTTATTCGTGTATAGTTTATTTTCGTATTGTAACCACAGGGCAATAAGGAAGTAAAGAGAAAAATAAAATAATAATTTAATACATAAATATTCTTATTTTATTCGTACGAACTAGACTCATTAATATTTATTCGGCTATTAATTAAAGTCTTTCGAATATAAGATTTTAGATAAGATATGCCTTGTTATTCATTAAAAATATTAAGACTGCAAAATATACTGTCATTGAGTGATTTTTAATTTATTCCATAAACATTGATTGAATTAATTTCCTTTTGAACACTTATCATTGATCTGACGAGTATTTTTTTAATATTATACTGTTAATTTTTTTCATTTCTTATAAACTCAGATCAAAAAACTATTAATGGTTTTTAATCTTCTCCTTTTTTACGAACTCAAATCTAAAGCTATTTCTATACTGCTTAATTTTTCTAATTGTTTAGGAACTCTGATCGAAAAACGAGTTTTTTCGGTTTATATTGTGAAATTTTCTCTTTGTTAATGAATTCTGACCAAGTAAAGCTATTTTCATCTATCTTCAATTGTTCCATAATTAATGCCTTTATCAAAATTCTTGTCGATTTTGTTGACTTCTGATTTTGAATTACCAGAACCAGTTTTCTTTAAATTCTTCACCCTACCCCTGTGCGAACCCTTGTAAAAATGTTACGACAGCAATCTCTTAACTGGGGTGTTTTTATGGGTCGTAAAAAAAGATCAAGGAAGGCAATAGGAAAAGAATAAAAAATAATAATAACAAACCGGTGGGTGGGTGTTTTCGAAAGATATAGCTGGAGACTCTACTGTTGAGTTAAATGGACAAGCTAGCATGGACTCTGGATGTGTTATCATTCATTGACCTAACTCCACCCCTTACGAATTCATCATTCTTAAGAGATTGTCGACCCCCCTTTTTATCCATTATATTACCTCAGTCGGGGATTTTTCTTTTATTGTCCTCTATGAATGCTAGGAATTTTGTTTTCTTACAACTTAACAAAGTATATTTTTGGTTGACACAAATGCATAGTTAAAAATAATTACGTTTATTGATCTTTTAAAAAAATTAATTACGTTTTTTGATCTTTTAAAAAAAATTAATTACGTTTTTTGATCTTTTAAAAAAATTAATTACGTTTATTGATCTCTTAAAAAAATAATTAGTTTTGATTTAGAAAATGAAAACTAATAAATCTGATACTAATAGAAAATCGACAAGGATATTTTTCCTTATTATACTCGACTATGAATGCTTGGAAATTCATTTTAATGCGGTTAACCGAAGTATATTTTTAAGTAACGATACTGCATTATTAAAAATTAATTACGTTTATTAATTTTTCGAAATCAATTAGTTTAGATTTCGAAATCATTTGATTCTTAGAGAAATTCAATGGGATTTTTTTTTTATTGTCCTCTGCTATAAATGTTTGAATTTTTCTTTTCGTACAACTCAATGAAATACATTTTTAGTTGACGTACTTTTTTAGTTGATTTATAGTTAAAAAATATTTATATGTGTTAATTTCCTAATTGAAATTAGTTTTGGTATTTGAAATCATTTGACTTAGTGAGAATTCGACATGCTTTGTCATTATTATTAGTGGTGTTTCGTGGTTGAATCGTGGAGCTACATTTTAAATAAGATATATAATATTTTATTATTTTAATGTTTTTTTACATCACAGTTTTGAAAAAGTTTAAATCAAATAAAGTACCAGAATTTAGTTTTATAAAAAAGTTATTAAATTAAATCAACAAGTTCTAAACATGATGGTTGGTTGAATGCGGAGTTTAGTGATAACACTTATAAGTGCATTAAAAACAATTAGACAGTTTTAACTAATTTAACTATATTGAAAATATGAAATTAAACGATATTATGAACTAAGTCTGATGGACGTTAGAAAAAAAAGCATTTCTAGAACTGTAAAATGCGCTGTAAAATTTCTTAGTTGCATTTCTCCAGTAAGTTTTTTTTTTCCTCACTTCCCAATTAAAGGATTTTTTTTTTCTGTATAAATCTATAATGTCTAGTGTGAGTAAAACAGTATAAATGAGACTTATAACAACAGAAACTTATATAAACAGAATAAATGAGACAGAAATATTTATGATAAAATCAGAGATAACATCAATAAGGTTAAAAAGCGTTTAATGTGTTTTCGTTAAGTGGATATAATCATTTTTCTAATTTGCAACATTTGAAATAAGCAACTAAAAAAAAAAGCTTATAAGGCTGAATTGTGCCCACCTGTTGCCATTCTTGAAATATGACGAATAACTCGAAAATAAATTACATATATCAAGGGTCTGTTTAGAAGAAATTTGGGTCCGTTAACGGACCCTTCACAAAACATTTTAACTTAAAAACGGACCCTTCACAAAATGATTTTTCTTTTAATCGGACCCATCACAAATTTGTTTTATCTTCATTATTGTTTTGTTAATTGAATAAACCCTTCTCAGGGCAGAAAACAAGAAAGATGGATGCAGACGAATTAAGTTTTGTCTTCGGCAGACGATTCTTCCATTATTCGTCCGAAATGAATATTCTGCGTTCATCAGTATAGGCTAAATACCAAATATTTGCATGTTGCATCTCTAATTTAAAAGCAGCAATTGCTGTTTATTTTTGAAAATTTAATTTTTTTTTATTATAATTTCACAGTGCTGAGCATAATCTTGTATCTATTTACAATTTAAAAACTCATTGAAAAAGTTTTTTGCAATAACCGGGACCCTATTTGCACAAATTCATAAAAGCGAACCCTGGTTGAAAGAATGTGAGTAATTTTTTCACAATTTCACGAAAACCGGACCTTTCACAAAATGTCTGGACAGACACCTGTATATGCTTAATTAAGGTTAAACTTGATTAAGAAGAATAAAAGACCGTAGTGGCTTTGGATTTTATTAATTATGTACGTAGTGTTTATTAATACATGGTTTTAAAATATAAAAAAACATAAGTTATCACAAAGGTAGAGTTGAAAAGAAGGGGAAATTCAATTTCATTTTCGACATGGTTGATTAAATCCCATGAAAGCCAGTAACTTCCATTTTCAATCCACCTGGCTCTTTAAGATTATTGCTGTTTTTGCAAATTTTGAAAAGGCTTTTTATTTTTGGGACTAGTATCCCCCTATTTTTCTTGTCCCCTAGAAAAATTACAATACTACCCATGGGACAAATATACAAAGGAATTTGCGGTAGTGTCGGGGGGTTTTCTTATATGCTTTCGAACAAAACAGACTACTCTTAAGTACAATTATAGGATTTTTCTGAAGACTAGCTACCCATTGGATGGAAGGATTTTGCACCATTGTTATAAGTAGCCAAGCAAGCACATGAGCAGCTGTTTGGTCTCTTTGACAGCATCGCCGGAATTAATGGGTCGGTATTGAAGAAAAGCACCCCCTTCCCCTAATATGAAACTCTCCTCATTTCTATCATTGTTATCTTTTCCTCTGAGTTTTCTTGCAACAAAAGGTACTCTGATCTATAGGTTGTACCAAAGAATGATATTTGATATTTCAAGACTTAACTATCCGAGGAAAATTATTGGGGATTAAGTTTGATTGAAAGTTTGAGTTGACTGAATTGTACTTCAGAATTGATATTGAACTCGAAACCATTTTTTTTTTTAAGTAGAGTAAAACAACCTAAAAATATTTATTTCTATTTTAAAAGTAATATTTTCTTGTCAAAGTCTAACCTAATTTACAATTTACATAAAGTTAAATTTTTCATGTATCCAAGGTGTATCTTGTACTCGGAATCGCATTTTTACAAGAAGTAAAAATTTTTATATTACCTAAATTGTATCTTGGTACTCGAATTGGGGATGACGCTTGGACTTAGGGGATTTTAAGTTTGAGTTTATTGAAGATGTTGTACATTGAATTTTGAAACCTAACTTTTTTTTTTTTCAGAAGAGTAAACCAACATCAAATTATCTATTGCTATTGTAGAAGTACTGTTTTCTTAAAAATATCAAACTTAATTAACATGAAGTCAAAAAAATTTAAAACATTACCTAACCTAAACCAAAAACATAACCTAAATTGAATCTGGTACTCGTAATCGCATTCTTACTTTAATTTTAAATGTTACATAGTTTGCATCTTATATACGAAGTCGCATTGTTACATAAAATTAAATCTTTCATATAACTTAGATTGTATCTTGCACTCGAAAGAGCGCTCATACGTAAAGTCATATCATATTTTAAACTCAATTCAGTCATGTTTTAAACTCTTTATTCATATAGTCATATTTTAAACTTAAAATAACAATTTTTCTCCTTAATTTATTCATTACGAGTTCACAAAATTTTATAAATCTATTGCTTTACTTGATTCAGGAACTTAAATTTTAATTTTGATTTAATCATCAAAATCTAAATTGAGAATAGTAATAATTTGCCCCATTGTGAAGCTAATGTTTCCAAATTTCGGGTTGCAATTTGAAGTTGAAACTGCAGATACCAATTCATTGTGAAATCAGCAATACACTTTTTTTTCTTCATATTGTCGAATTTTTAAATATTTAGATATACATGACACTGAAGTATAAAATTTTACGAATTTCAATTGACCTTTCATATGGCATACCTTTAATACAAAATTTGAATTTATGTGACTGTTCCAAAGAAAATTTTTTAAAAATTTATTTTCTTGAATCGAACTACTTGATCAATTGCTTTTGAATTCACTGTTCTCAAGCAATGATTTAAGTGTAACTATTTATTTGTGCCTCACTCATTAAGTAGAATCGCCGAAAATTAGTTTTGGAATCGAACTTCAAAATTCATTGCTTTTGAAGTGGTCATCCAAGGTTTTAAACTTATCAGTATATTTGACCCTTATTACTCTTTCATATAGCAGAGTGCTCAAAAATTAATTCCTTGGACTCGATGAATGTTATTGTCTGAAGTCATATTTGTGACTGAAACTTTTATTTATTACACCCACTTCAAAAGGGGGAAAAAAACGAGTTAAGGATTTTTGTCCAATGTCAACAAACTATTCCATTCGTGACTTTGTCACGCTTCGTAACTGCAACCGCATCTGCGTGAGAAAAGAGGGAGAGAACTTGCCCTCGATATTAAGGCCCACAATAAAATAGTTCACCCAGCTAATTGATAACACCAAGTCTCCTGGAGAAATATCTCGCGTTCTGGCCCTCAGGCCCTAGAACGTCCAGTAGTGGTCATAAGTTGGACGTCATCGAAATATGTTCCCCACTGGTAACCATGGTAACCGCTTGACGACCCCATTCGCATCACTGGGCACCGGTGACGTCAACTTATTAACAGTCGAACTGTCTGCATTTCTGCCGCATTTTGTTTCTCGTTATTAGATATGGGAATATTGGAGAACTGTTGGCTGCTTCTTGTCAGGAAGATAACTTCGATTGATTGGTTCGGCGCGAACTAATAATTCTCCCTCTATTATACTTTTGTTTTGAAAATGGTTTTCATTTGATTAACTAGTTCCAAATCTGCACGTGATTTCCTGGGTGTGTTTTCATTTCTCATTATTTCTCTCAACAAATTACTCCTAGAGGCTTCCACATTTATCCAACTTACATATTATTTTTTTCTTAATATTCCGTAATATGAATTCTTTTCCTTTCCTTGTTAAATTAAAACATATGATTTTTAGGTGTGATATCTAAAAATTGTCGGCTTATTGAATGTTGTCATCTGTTATGCTGCAATTAGATTTAATTACATAATCAAATCTCATTACAACTACCAAATAATTTGGAAATACGATTGGAATTTTACTGATTTCTCTAATTTTTCATTAATGTATTATTACAACATTAAAGCGACAACCAAACCTTGTTAGTAATGATCAGTGTTGCGAGTATCTGATCCAAGGTTAATACTACCTGACTATTTCAGAACAATCAAACCAATGCAAACAATAGTTCAGGATATTTTTTTTAGTTTTCTGGTGATGCTTCGTTACAATTCAATTATAAAACCAATCCATAGTACAGCATTTTTAGTTCGACCAATTCTTAGTATGGCATTCTTTGTTCAACTAATCTTTTGAACAATCAATCTTTAGATTGTTTCTCAAAAAATTAAACATAAACAACACGCATTTGTTTTTTTTTTTAAATTTTAAACATTTTTACAGTAGAATGTATAGTTACGTTATAATTTTTTTCTTCTTTCATAAAAATGCAAATTCTTGTCTTTTGATAACACTGAATTATGCACGAAAATTTACAGAGATTTTCAAAAGTCAGGTTTGTTTTGAAATTGTTTTGATTCCATTAAATGTTTTTATGAAACTATTAATTCCTATGTTGATTAAAAACCAAAATTTAATATTAATTGGTAAAAAATCTTTACTCCCAAAGAGTGATTTGATAAATCTTTATATAGTTTAAAAAGATTTCTTGTTCAAAAGATTTTATACATTGCTAATCTTTGAAATCGTTATTTTATTTTTGATTATGAACAAAATGTTTGAAATTGTCTTATCAGGCGGGTAAAAATCAAATAAGAGAAATAGAATAAAAAGTTATGGTTAAAGTTGAAAACTTATTAAGAAAGAAAACGATTTCTAATGTTTCGCACAAAAAAAAATTTGAAAAATAAGCGACTTATAAAATCGTTTGAGCAAAAATCTTTATTTGTATTTATTATTTTACCAATAGATCGAGTAGAAATGAAATATGATTTTCATTTATTTTCTATAACATAAAACGCTAGGAAAAGACATCTTTAAAAAATATAAACACATTCCAAAACAAACTTTCGAAAAAGCTTATCATTTCTAGCAACACCGTGATACAATTTTTCTGTGTTCTTTTGTTTTGTTCGAAAACTCGAATCTTGGTTACTCATAGCGGAGTATCTCCTTTCCTCCAGACGCTTCAATCTGCGCAAGCGTTCCTGTGTGATTTTACGTCACAAAACTCAGCTGATCATCAGTGTCTACATTTTAGCCAAGGGCGCTGCTCGTGGTATAAAAAAAGAAAAGGAATAAAAATGCAAGTCGTCTGCTCTTTTCTGAATATCTTATCGACGGCCGATGTTTCTTTTTCTCTTATTTCCCTCTTCACTTTTCCCTTTCACTTTTGTTTATTTATTTTTTTTTCCTTTTTGCTAGTCTATATTGTTGTTGGCAGTTTGCACGTTTATCTGAAACTGTGTTTTTGTTTTATCATTTCATTTCAGATTGATTAAAAAAACATAGCGCTCTATTTTATACAACAATAGTTCTTTTAAGGATTAAAACTAAACTGATCAGATAAAAATAACTGAAATTCAATAATAGATTCATATTATAAAAATTAGGGAAAACATTTGTTATAATAATTTTTATATTTATTTATGAATTATTACTATAAAATTATTATATAATTTAAACATAAATACTGATGTTTATTTAATTATAATTATAAATACATCATTTTAATTTAATTAATTTCACATGAGGCTTAAGTTAATAATTTTATAAATTTCATTTTATCAAAATTAAAAATTATATTTCTGTTGCATTGTTTTAACAAACGCATTAAGCATTAAATTGTTAATAAATTTATAGTATAATAATTGAGATTATAGTAATTAATTTGAGATTTATAGTATAATAATTGATTTTTCAGCTGTATCTGCTGTTTTGAGAAAGTCTTGTCTTGATTAACATATTAATCGCTACTAATTGCTCTGTACTATATATTATTTATTGCATCGTTTGAAAATAAAAAGAAGCAAATAGTTTTAAATAATATATCGATATATATCAGCGATACGATATTAAAAACAATTCAATATAAGTAAGCACTTATTCAAATTTCTCTTCCCTTTTTGAAAATATACAGTTTGTTACAATTACTAAGCAATTTAAAACTAATATGATGTTCGAATTCAAAATTTGTATGAAACTCGACAATGAATGCATAATTAAATTCGCAAAACATGAAACTACATTACTCTTTTCCATGACTAAGTAATAACAATTTTGCGTTATCACGTTTATGAAATATTTTCCACGCATATATTATTTTGCATTACTAAATGAAATTTAACTTAAATATAGAATTAAATGCATTAAATGTACGTGCTTAGTGTATTTAAAAAAGTTGCCTTCGTTTATGATTTTTTAAAATTTCGCTGCCAAACGCTCCCTAATTGGCAATTATATTTGCAACTGAGACATTTTCATTATCGAAACCGCTTTTAACTCCGCAATATTGTTTAATAAGCCTTCATTTTCCACTTGGATTATCTCGATGCAGATTCGTTGGCGAGATATCTTCATTTGGCATACTACTGGGCCACTGCATATTCATGCTTTATCAAAAGAAATTTTATATTTATTTCCCGGTATTTAATTAAGGCGTGACGCATTATATTCATTTCATGTCATTTGAAATGTTACAGTCCTTAATTTTTTAAGTTGTATCCTCTTTGCAAGTAAGTTTTATTTCAATATACTTCATTAATTTATCTGTATAATTTATTCATAAGTATTAGAATCGTGTTCGCATGCCGCTAAATTAACTCAATGAATTTAAAACATTTGAATACAAAAGTTTATGTTGAAACTTTATGTATTCAAAATGAAGTTACCCCAGAAATAACTTCAAAATCTTGATAATTTAATATTAATTTTTTTTCTTATTGTTGGGTAAGTAGTTTACTTTAATTGCAATGGCACTCTTTAATTAAATTATCTATGTCGTTGTAAAATTAGTTGCCTTTCAAAAATACTGTAAAGTACAAAAGCAGCGTATTGAATATAATATTTGCTAATTGCTCATCTGAGAATCTCGTAGCCAAGAATACCAATATTGCTGAGCTTTAGATTTGTTTCTAAATTCCAGTTCTGCAATTTCTGCCGAAATAAAACTGCTTAATAAAATTAATTGCAATACTTTCCAACCATTGGTTTCTAAAATTGTTTTTTGATTAATACTTATCTAATTGATTACTCGTAATGGTCGTATTGCTAATGTTAAATAAAAAATATTTTTTTAGTTTATATAAATATTTTTTATAAAAAAAAAGATTCTGTTGCAGAAAAAAATTGATTTTCTTTACAATACTTATAAATCCACATCCCACATTATATATGCAGCTTAGCTTTTTGTTCAATAAAAATACATACTGCTGTTGTAAAAACACCAAATTTGAACATAATTGATTTTCTGAAATTTAGTCAACTACTTAATGATATAGTTTTAATAAATTTGTATATTTTTTTAAAATTCGATTGTAACGTAGCATTAGTAATTCTAAATTACTAAATTTTGAGATTTCGGTACGAAATGATAAACGTATTTACTATTAAAACTTTTAATTATATGGTAATTGAAGTTAACCCTTTCCTTATCGGTTATGTTTAAATTAAAATATGGTTTTAGTATGTTTCTATGATAATTTCCCCCTTGCCAACATAAGTACACTATCGCAAACCCGTCCTCTTTGTTAAGATTAGTTTCCCCCCCTTCCAGAATGCTAATTTTTCTTTATTCTTTTTATCCTTAATTTTTGTTTGCTACCAGAAATTTTTAAGGAAAAGGATAATTAACTTAAGAGTCATGTTAGGATTAATTTTAAACGGAAATGAAAATTTAAAAAATTCAAGGAAGCAATTAAAGAGAAGAAAGAAAGGTTTAAAGAATTTTTCATCAGCTCACACGATTATGTCTACAAAAATAGTGCTTTCTAATACTGTATTAATATTGCCGGAGCAAAATACACCAGTACAATGGTGTGGGGAGCATCAAAGGGAGGGGGGAAAAAGAGAGATTGAAATTTTGCTTTAAATACTTATAGCTTGTCTGAAAAGGTGTTAAAAATCAATTGAATTTCTTAAAGATCATCACTTTCCATCTTGGCAATAAAATTTATAACGATGACACAATAGCTATTTTTAATATGTAATTTCAAATGAACAAAAATTTTTACCTGGAAAGAAAAAGAACAGAATATGAGAATGATATTTGAAGATATACCTTTTTTTTTGGAGTTATTAGTAATAAAGTCAAGGTCACTAAAGGTCTTTTTTTTTTCTTTTTCAAATTTATGATTAGTCTTTTTTGACATTATTAAATGTGTTTTAGAAATATAGTAGTAGATCTATGAAAATGGAGTGATTTATTTTCTTAATAGCTCGTAACAGAAAATAGAACTAAAGGAAATTTGATTAATATTCTTTTTTTATGTATTTCCTGTTAATCCTAAAATTGCCTGCTTTTTGTTATTATTATTAATTTAATGCAATGTTTGCATTGTTTCTGCAGTAGAACTAACTTTTTTTTACACAAGTATTAAAAAAAGTATTCATTAAAATTTTATTATTATTTGATTAAAAGAATTTTGAATAATCAGGAAAATGAGCAAATCACAAACTCCTTATTTGCGTTGCCTACTTAAATTATTTATGGAATAGACTTCTATTATACATTCGTGATTTTTCCCTTTTGTAAAATGGCATTATTTTAATTCTGTTAAATCAACTTCAATGATATCTATTTCAATTCAAATCAACTGATGGACAGGTTTTTGTTTTTAAAAAAGAGAAAAAGAATATTTCAGTATATTTTGAAGGGAATTGTTACAAAATTATGTCATTAAATGTTCTTTTTTTTTCATTTGCAGTATTGCTTATTCACTCGTGCAAGCGGAGGTTTTTCTTTGTTTCAGTTTATATTTGCCGATTGCTTAACTTACAGATTATCTATGCAAATTTCGATTACGATCTGCCTTATCATTTTTTAAAGCAGTTGCATTTTTTCTCGTTTCATAAATTCCAAAGATCATAATGCTTTTCTTCTTTTTTTTTCTCTTAAATTAATGTGCGTATTAATAAAAACGAGGAGACAGTATTTGCTAATAGCATTACGCAAATGCTTTTCGAAAAAAAAAATAATAATAAACTAGACGCTCTTAAGTCCTTTATTATCTTCTGTTTAGGCTTAGTTATTGTCGAATAGAAAAAAATAAAATAAAACTGGCGAAATAAGTGTAATGACGACACATAAAATGCGACAAAAGCCGCCTAAGTCACTCAATTCGGCCTCTGTTTACAAAGATTTTCTCTTTTCTGAAGAATTATCGGAGTTTATTTATCATTTTAAAGTAAAAACAAAAAGAAATAAAATAAAAAAATTTAAAATGCGACGCGACTACCCGTCAGCCGTTTTTAAGTCATTTTAATGTGAAATAATATTTATCCTTTCTGTGACCCGAAGCGTCTCAAATGTCAGGGTTAATTGTCGTCCCTTTCGATTAGTTGATAAAACTGTTTTAATCAATAGTGTTAAAGATCACTAGGTTAAGGATTACTATTTCCTTAACCACTCAAAAATTATTTTAATCAAGCTTTAACTTTTCCTAGTTTTATTGAAAAATTTATTTATCTATTTTTTTCATACCTTAGTCTGTATTTTAAAATTTTAGACTATTTCCCCCCCCCTTTTTTTTCTTATATTTTTTTCTTTTTTTTTTTACTGGGCATTTTTGGAGAATTTTGGGGATGTTTTTTCTTATTTTGAGGCTTTATTTTATTGAATTTTTGTACTCCCCCCCTTAAATGGATGCCCTCATTAATAAAAACGAGGAGACAGTATTTGCAAATAGCATTACGCAAATGCTTTTCGAAATAAGAATAATAATAATAAGCTAGGCGGTTTTAAGTCCTTTATTAGGCATAGTTATTGTCAATTTATTTTAATTTAAATTTTTTAACCCTTTCCTTCCTTCTTTTTTTTTTTTTTTTTTTTTTTTTTTTTTTTTTTTTGTTAAGGCATTTTTTGAGAATTTCGGGAGCGTTTTTTCTTATTTTGAGAATTTAACTTCATTTTATTTGTATTTTGTACTTTTATAGCAAGATTGATTTTCTCTTTCTTTATGTGGCTCTTTTTCATACAAAGTTTTTCTAATATTTACGTCCGTTATAACGCAACTCATGGATAATGGATATGTGATTATTATATAAAAATACGGATATTATATAAAAAATCACTGATACTAATGCATTTTTCCTTTGTTTTATCTTTTTTTATTTTAGCAATTAACTTCGATTTTAACCTTAAATGAAAATTGTATCCATATACATGCTTATAAAATTATATGCTAGATGTAAATTTTAGAAGGAAATTATTCAAATTTAAATTCTTGTGTAAGGGAGGGAATTTTTGACGGATTTTTTTTTTTACCATTTTAAGAAATTTGGGTTCTAATAATTAACGTTGACTATTTGGATTTGCTCTTATTTTTATTTGTGGTATTCTTGTTTTGTCAAGGTTTTTAATTACTTTATAATTATTATTATAGGAGTTCTTTTGCTTCAAATTAGGTTTGAATAAATTTTTATGTCATTTAACTCTTTTATTATAACTTTATTTATCTTTTTTATATAATTATTAAAAATTATTTTCATTTACTGCACTTTATTTTGGATCAAATCTTAGATGCCTTTTTCAGTAGTATAGTATGAAATAAATTAAAAAATTATGTTTGTAAAATATATTAAATTTCACAATTTCGGAAAAACAAATTTGTATAGCTGATCTATCTGATATTTATTGCTAGTTACTCGATATTCAGTTAATTATAATCTGCATGATACATCCAAAAATAGTATTTATTACGGTGGGAGGTTTCGAAATCATACTAAATTAGTACTTAAATTAAATGTAGAATTTTTATTTAAATGTTTTTATGTACATTTATGTTTTGCAATTTAAAATTTTCTTCCAATTAAGGGGTAAAAAGGAAGTAGCTTAACCAAAATAATATTACTAAGCCTCAGACAAAAAATAGGTGTAAAAATAATAAGCTATTCTATTTAAATCTTCACCTACAATTTTCCAGGAAATTTTTTTTATTGCAGTATTTCTGACTTGATATAAAAAAAAAGAAATGTATATTTCATTATAATTAATTGTCTATTCTATTCGCAAATATTAATCTCCCAAATTGCTGTTCGTCATTAAACTTTTTTTTTAATGGCCAAGCCTGTAGCAATAAATGTATATAAGGGTGGGTCATTTCGATTTACTATAATTTTCCTTTAATCGTTTTCGAAAGTCCGAAAAATCTCACTAATAATTTTTCGTTATGCTTGGAAAATGCAGGGGAAAAAATAATTTGGCGTCTTTCTCTTGCAACCACCGCTCTTGAAAAAGCGCCAATTTTGCCCTAAGGGTAGGGGTGGAAAAGGCCATGTTGTTTTAAGTAAAGTTTGGAATGTAAAGTCAGAACAATGAAAATTAAAAATAACGAAAGATACAAGAAAAAATAATTTTTTTTCACCTAAAATCAACATATCTGTCTCACATTTAAGCATGCAAGCACTGTGTCGTATTATTATGAGGAATTTGGCACTTAAACTAATGAGCTGTAGCCAATTGCAGTTACTTTCCCCCTTTCTTTGTCGCCCCCCGCTCACTTTTCGCAGAATTCGCCCGAACTATAAACACTGGTTGTCATGGTGATATTAAAGCAAACATTATTATATAGTTGGAAAGTGAAAAAAATAGGCTTAAGATATTTAAAGGGGGGGAAAAGTCGAGAATATAGGTAAGGAAAAAGATCGGTAATTTTGTGTTGGGTTTTCTATCTATGTAGACTAAATAAATTTTTTTATAGACCATATTTATATTAATTTCCTTACTTTTTTTTTACAATTCTTTCGTTTAAATACATTTTAAATGAGAATTGTTTTTATACAAACAAACGTATTATAAATATTGATTACTCTTGTCAAATATTGTTTGGCTTCATTTCAGATTATTGTAGATAATTTATTATTATTATTATGTTTTTGTTCACTTTTAACCGATGTATCATGTAACTACACTCAACAAGGATCGGCTTGCTCAATAACATGATTCAACGTGTTCAATCGTGCAACTGTTTTAATTTTAAGGCGAAAAATGCTCTTAAAATTTTCAGAAGTGCAGGTATTTATAGAAGGACCTGCAGTTTATACTTCACCAGTTATATAAATATTAATTAGTTGAAATTCTCGAAATAAGTATTCGATGGTTATTTAAAGGCGACTCTCATGTTGTCAGTCCTTGACATGTGTTCACATTTTTTATTTTATTTTTTTAATAACCGTTTTTGGACAGCCGACCCAATTTTGGGTTTACGTCTACTAATGTTCAACTCCGTAGCCTTGTAATTTTTTGAACCAATCCAGAAGATAAGGAAACTCCTGGATCAGTACCCCCAGAGGTATGNTTTAACCATTGTATCATGTAACTACACTCAACAAGGATCAGCTTGCGAAATAACATGATTCAACGTGCTTAATCGTGCAACTGTTTTAATTTTAAGGCGAAAAATGCTCTTAATCTTTTCGAAAGTGCAGGTATTTATAGAAGGACCTGCAATTTATACTTTACCAGTTATATAAATATTAATTAGTTGAAGTATTCGATGGTTATTTAGAGGCGACTCTCATGTTGTCAGTCCTTGGCATGTGCTCAAATTTCTTTGCCTTAAATCAGTCCCGAATTAAAATCATTTTACAACTGTTCTGAGCTTAAAGCTAGACATGAAATTAACCGCACACCTGGCGAGTCATTTAAATACAAGAAAAGTGGCGGCTTAAATTAAATAAACTATCGGCCATTTTTTCCCGTCGTTTATTTTTATTTATTTATTTAAAATTATTTAATGAGTAAAGTACATTTATGTAGTAAGACTCAGGAAAGCAGAATTTTCATTAAAATATTTTCATTCAAAATTTAAATTTTTCTGAATCCATCAATTTGTGGTTTAAAGATTTATGTGGTTTAAAGAGAGTTCTTTAATACCGGTGAATGTCAACAATCACATAGTCGTTTTGGTGAATGTCCGAAATATTTGTTTTATCCGATTCTATATCACTTCATTCGTTGAAATTATTAAATTTATTCGATATTTTAATATCAGCTTAGGATAAATTAGAAGAAACATCAGTGTTTGATTTACTGGTTAAATGCATACTGGGCAGTGGCACTTGACCTTAAAAAAACGTAGATGTAAGGCATACCGGGCAGTGGCACTTAACTAAGCCTAGTATATATTTCAGACATTTACCGAAGCGACTATGTGATTGTCAACATTCACCGGTGGAAGTCAATAACCACCAATTTAGGTCATTCATAGTAACATATGGATTAGTCAGCATAGGAACCGAGGGTGTGCGGTATTGGTCCTCTTTAAAAACTGTTCTACCGTAAAGTGCTCGACTTCGCGTGCAGGTCTTCGGACTACCGAAGAGGAGGGTGCCATCCCCTCTGCAGAGGATCAAAATTGTGATGGCATGTCTTCGGATCATCCTCAGGAATGTTTCCCAGACCGTCGCCAATAGCCCATTGTGCAGCTCTAGTGCGACGTAAATTAACTACAACAACAATCATAGAAACATATGCATTAAATATAATTCGCCTCCTTTGAATATTTTTAATTAAAGTACTTTAATATTAGTATGTTTAATAAAATTTTGTCGCATATTTATATTATTTTTTTTGTTGAATAAACTTTTTATAAACATAGATTATTTCTAATAGAAAATTTTTTTAAAATATATTTTATTCCAAGCAAAAAAAAAGTTTGCAATAAGTAGCTATTAAATATAAGAGACTTGTCTACATCAATTACCTTCTCTTTGTGTTGAGGAAAAATTGTCTATTAAGTTATAAGAAGCCTCTGGCTACCAACCGAAAATTTAAAATTTCAAGTCTACTCAGAGTTTTAAACAAAAAATTTTTAATATCAATAAGTTGTAACAGTTTACCGTGTCTGATCCGAATTCAAGTGAACTTTTAAACTAAAGCTTGCAATAGAATGTACCAGGTGTTGGTACTATATTCGAGGACAAAGCCACTAAGAATAATAGTTAATAAAAAAAAAGCTGTGCTTAGTTTCTAGTACGTTGTTAAAAAGGAAAAAGAGTGCCCGCAAAAAATAATAATAATAAAAGAGGTCGTTAATAGAAGTTCTCCCATGGCTTGTATGATGATGCCTCAGACAGCTATTGTCACATCCATAACAAGGGGCTGGTAGACACTAGGGGACAGATTTTCCAGGGGACAATAGAACACTTTTTTTTTTATTCTTTTTTACTCTAATGCGCATATATGTATCGTCGTTATTATTTCTACTTCTTGTTTCTTGGGAACAAACCTAAGCAATGACTAACATATTGAAAAGAATTAAATAAAAAACATTTAAGAGGGATTGGAGCATAGAATGAAAAAAAATATTCTAGAATGAAGAGGGGGGTATTCTACAAGAAAAAGCATTAGACTTTTCGAATATTCCGTGGGAAAATCAGATCCTGATTAGCATCGGGCGCCATTTGTCGATTGTGCTTAGAGAGACCCTTATAAGGGGGGCTTCATTCTAAATGTGCCCCCCTTTTTTTTTCTTAAAATCTTTTCTTTCAGAGGGTCCCGCCATGGAAAGGTGACACTTCTGTGCTTTGCTGTATATTAAACAAAAGCCATATTCCCCGCCAAACAAAAAAGGTAAAAAAAGAAAAGCATATTTTACCCCCCTCCCCATCAAGACATCCAGGTGTTGTCCGCCAATGATATGCTCAGGATGTGTACATACTTCGTATGTTCATTGAAGAAATAGAATGAGAATCTTGAAGGGGGGCGGGTAAAGTCTACCGAATTTGGGAGGGGGGTGCTTCTAAGATGTGCGGTTATGCCCAAACAAAAGAAGTAAATACTGGTAGTAGCTGGGCGGGGGGGAAATCAAGGTAGGACCAAAGAAATAAGCAGAATTAAAAACTGATTTTTTTTTCTTATTATTTTTCATTCAGTTCGCTTTTGTCAAAAATTTTTGGGGTTCGGTGTTTACCAGACGGAAAGGAAATTTTTCCCTATCCCTTTTTATACTTATATTGTTCCAGATGTCTGGACAATTCCATTTTTTGAAAAGGAGGCGACAGTGCTCAAAAAGAATTGGACAAGAAGAAATGAAAGTAAAAATTGTTGGTGACATTTTGGTTGTTCTGATGTATTAGGTTGGGATTATGATTGGGGTGAATAAGCAGGGGCGAGTTTATAAATATTCTGTACATTTTTAGTGTTTTTATTTAACCCTTTAGATAAGTTAATACTGACATAAGTCCAAATTTGAATTTTGATGGAAATTAATTTGAATGTAAACAGGACACATTCTCAAATAGCAGTAAAGGTTTTTTTTTATGGGTTTTGGTTTTTATTTTTAAAAAAATAATAAGTATCGTATATAAAGAACTAGATACAATACAATGATAAGTCACATTTTAAAATTCTTGGGGAATTTTTTTTTTTAGACAAACAATACGATTTTATTTTCATGTGTTCATTTTAGATGGTTCCGTTCGTTTGTGTTGTTATCTAATGTACATTTTTGAAACTCATAAAGTACCTACTAATACTAAGGATCTGTTAATTTAAAAGTGGCCCCCTAGTCTTTCATATATACATAAAGAAAATAACTGAAATATTAAATACTCTGCTGCCATAATTTTTTTCCTGTCTCACATAAAATTTAATAATTTCTAATTTATTAATTTTTTTCTTTGTTACTTGCTTGTTAAAAAGTAATTTTTTTCAAAAAATGAATCTGCAGTTGTAGCTTTAAACTTAACTACTGTAGAAATATTTAAACTATAAATAAACAGCTTGGGGGACAATCTAGTTATAAGATTTTGATACCAAACTTTTCATTTGTATTGTTTACAGAAAGATAATGTACAATTTTCGAAAATTTTATCTAAGAGAATAGACTAAGAAATATTTTATTAAATGTAAATGTTTTTTTCACCAAATGCTCTCCAGTACAATTAAAAAATCTGGTTTATCATTATCTTACCTCAACCCCTTAATTTTTTTTCGAATAATTTACTTACGTTTCAAAACAGCATTGATTCACAAACCGCAATTTTTACTGTATTAGATAGAGAAAATTTTATACCAATTGCATATCTCTAATATCAGTAGAGTTAGAGGGAAAATAAAAAGTAAAGTATTGTAT
This sequence comes from Parasteatoda tepidariorum, assembly GCF_043381705.1. Taxonomy (NCBI): domain Eukaryota; kingdom Metazoa; phylum Arthropoda; class Arachnida; order Araneae; family Theridiidae; genus Parasteatoda; species Parasteatoda tepidariorum. The sequence goes on along the minus strand of NC_092213.1, from coordinate 33,691,502 downwards.
TGGGTATAAAATTTTCTAATTGGTCTACAATACTTTTAGTATACAATTCTTTTAATAAAACTATTATATATTGAAAGCATTGTCTTTTGATATTAAAGTATTAAAGGTATTGTATTTTTTTCCTCCGAACTCTCTCCTGGACAATTTCTAAGTGTGGCTTATTGTTTATATTGCCTCAATCACTTCATTTACTCTCCTCCCCCCCAATAATTTACTTACATTTCAAAACAGTATTAATTGACACACCACAATTTTCACTATACAGGACATAGAAAATTTTATACCAATTGCAAATTCTTACCTTCAGAGGAGTTAAATAGAGGGAAAATATAAGTTCTACCTGTATTGGGGGGTCGAAAAAAGAAGGTGGCTAAAAATTTCCGAATTGTTAACTGTTGAAAAGAAAAACTGAGATGCGACCTGTGATTGGTAGATGGGGGAATTTACTCAATGAAAGGATGAATGGAAGTGTGTGCAAGACTTACTATTTTTTTTTCTCTTCAGTATCACCTGAAATTTCTAAAGTTACTTGGTCGCCATTACTGTCATGGTTTCCGCTTTATTTTATGCACGTAAGGATTACAATGTGGCTTTATCTTACAGTGTCTTGACTCGGAATTAATTCGTGAAAAGTTAATTATTATTTTTGGATTACTAGGAGATTTAACACTTTCTTGGGATTAATTCATATTAAGGTAATTAGAGCATTAATTGCTATTTATTTATTTCATTGTTTCGCTTTGATATTATTGGATTATTAATAGATTCATTAGTATCTTGGGATTAATTTATGTTACAGTAATTAGTACTTCAGTTGCTATTTATTTATTAATTATTTCCACTATTGGATTACTTGTCGATTTATCAATCTAGTTACTAATCTAATTAGTGCCCTCATTTATTTTTTTATATTCGATATTTAGCCTTACAATAATGAAGTTTAATTCAAGATTAGTAAACCTATTACTGAACTGACAATAATCTGGGAGTCAACTATGTAAAAGTGTGAAATATTTCTTTTAAATATCATTGGATTGCTAGTAAATTAATTGCCTTTTGGGATTAATTAATATGAAGAAAAAAATTAATTGCACCTGAGTTGTTATTTGTTTTCTTTATCATTTTTTATTCAAGATTTGATTTAGCTATCAGAATAAGCAATTAAGACTACTTTAAGATAAATGAACCTATAATGGGTTTGATTATAAATTTTGACCTGCTTTGTTAAAAGTGTATTAATTATTATTTTATATCACTAACGATTTAACAAACATCTTAATATAATCTTGTATTAAGGTAATTAATGCTTTTGTTTGTTTATTTTCATTTTAATTTTTTATTTGAAATTTGATTTAACAATGCAAATCAGTATTTACGCCTCATTTAGTATGATAAAACTATAACTGGTTAAATTATAAGATTGGAATTTGCCCTTTTTAAATGTGTACTAATTATTTTTTTGGATACTATTCAATTACTAGTAATTTAATCAGCATGTTAGGATTAATTTTAATTTATAATGAGTTAATTTATACTTTTTAATAATTTATTTATTTACTTTATGATTTTTGTATTCCTAATTTAGAATCAAAAAGTAATATAAAACCAAAATTTGCAATAAATTACCTGCGATTTGGTGTAATATAATTAACTACATTAGGACTTTATTATATATATTAATCTTCATTTATTGATTTGCATTAAACAAAACTAGTTTGTTATCAGTAGTTATTTGGTGCAGTTTTGTCTTGGAAAAATAAAATTTTTTGACTGTGCCATTTATTTTGATGTTTAAAGTAACTCTTTTGTGAAATTTAATTATAATTATTTCTTTGATAAATAAAATGCATTAAAAATAATTTTTAAAAATAATTTAATAAAGATCATATGATAAACTTCAATTGAATATTTGATTTTGCTTAGCGGAATCAAACTAATTTGTTGTCAAAAGATCTTTGATGAAATTTAAGTTCTGAAATGAAAAATGTGTTATTATGCTATCTATGAAACATAATTTTCCAATTAATAATAATATTTGGTAATTGATAGCAAAGTTATTAATTTCCCAACGCTAATTATTATTATTTTTTTAGATTTATTTGTAAGGCGATATAATCAATAAAATGAATCATTTGGTCAATTAGCTTTTCTTTGCTTATAAATAAAACATGACAAATAATTTGAATTTCATTTAATTAATTTTATTCATTTTGAAATATTTTACACCTATTTAATACATTTCATAAGAACATGTTTATTAACTAATATTTCATAGGTTAATTATGTTGAGCTTGCCTTTTCTTTTAGTTTGAAATGCAATTGAAAGAAAAAAAGTATTTCATCATAATTAGAATCCGCTGTATATCATGTATTCATATTAAATTTTTTTTATTTATTTTATTTTATTCATTTACTTTAAAAAATTTCAAGGTCAGCTATTTCATTAAGATTAACAGAATAGAAGTTCGCGTGTATTTTTCTCTCCTCGAATTATATTTTTTATACAATAATTATCAGTTTTATCTTTTATAAATTATGTTCTGGTACCTAATTAAATAAAATAATTTCTTTTCTAGACTTACGTAATTACCGATTGAATCGTCCATTTTAAATAATTATATTAATTGTTGTGAAGAACGCGGAAAAATGACGAATTGTTTTCGGCATTAATAACTTTTTTTCCTGCTTTTCATTGAAAAAATAATTATTTCGGCATATGTTATTATATACAATAATTAATGACATTAATGTCGAGATGATTCTGTTATTTTGCTTAGTGATGAGCTTTGTATAAGAATAGACTTTTGGAAGATAGAGTGATAATATTTTGATTCTTATTTTTATGGCTTATTTATTTTAATTATTAAAAAAGAAAACTAAATTTATGCAATAATTATGTAGTTATATTTTTTTAAAAAGTCGCTGATGTTATATTAAATGTTATTTAAAACTAAAGCAGATTATAACAGCTTTTTTGATGACAGGGTTATAGCTTTTTTAATTGCTTATGAAATATGATTAATAGTAAAACATAAATAATTAAATAATTGCCTATTGCGAATGTCATCCGTTTTTTTTTTCGTTTTTTTTTAAAAAAAAATAAATTAGACGTTCTACCAGATATTATTTGTTAAGTTTTCAATGTAAATATGGATATTTTAAAATTAACATGTAATAGGCAAGCGTCTGTTACTTATTCAAAAAACGTTCCAAATTTTATCTGGAAAAATAGTACGTTTGCGTTTAGAGAGGAGCTTCGTCACACGTTTCTAAATTAACATTTCGGTTATATATACTCGCATTGTTCTATAGCGTCCAAAAATATTACATTAAAATGTAATATAATAATATATTAAAGGTTATTAAAAATTTGTGTCTGAAATTAAGTAAATTTTGATATGGATAATTTTAATTGTTGTGTTCAGTTTCGAAGATTAATGTGACTAATTTTTTCATGACCGTATACCAAAGTAACAATTGAAAAATGTAATTTTCTTATTTTTCGTCTTGTAAATTTGCTGAGATATGCATGAACATCAGTTATTTATTATAATTTGATTTACCACGGATAAAATTAATTTTAGTTTTTGATTTTACTTCCAAATCATACCTTTTTAACGATAATACTTAATAATATTTTTTGAGGTATGAACGCATTAATATTAAAGTAAATATAATGAATACAACTGGAAATAAGTTAATTGAGATGATAGCTTTAAAAATAGTATCCAAATCATGATAATATCCAAATATAATATCCAAATTCCAAATATATATCCAAATTCTTATTTTTTTTTTCTACTTTAAAATTTTTACCATGCATTTACAAAATTTTGTTTGCAGTAATATTTTATTTTCTTTATTAATGTAATATGGCGGTTTTGTATTCCTCATTTTTATGAGAATAACTGTTTCTTAGCAAAATATTCTAGCTGATCATTCTTTCTGACTCCTGCTTTTTCTATGATTTCAGTACATTTCCAACTGATAATTAGCCAGACCCACAATGAAATGAATGTAAATATGTATTTTCTTGTTTGATCCTGCTCCAGTAGCAGGTGTGGTCCGGGCTATTATCGTTTGCAAATTTTGACACTATTGTTACTTTTGATGTATTTTGATTTTCTACAATTCCTTCTTTTGCTCTGAATTTATACTATTCCAAAATGAAAAATAAAAAAATGGTTTGTCTTATCCTTCAAAGGATTTTCAGTTTCGATTAAGAACAAAAATGATACATTAAGAACAAAATCGTACATTTCTTGACTACCCTTGGTGGTCTAGGAAAGTTTACAATATAGAACACGCCTCTCTCTAACAACTTTCATTTTTTCCCTCGAAATGTTCTATTAATAACCAATCCTGTTTTCTTAGCCTGACATATGCCTTATTCTATGAAGAATGCATGTATAAAATAACCATTATTAATTATGCTCGCATTTTTTCTTTCATAGAGCACTTGATTGCTTTTGATTATTATTATTATTGTTCATTTTTGTAATTATTCTTTTTTACGCGTATACATTTTAGCTGACTTAAATAGTTTCATACTTTATATTAATAAACCTTTGAGTATAGAAGATGGTTAAATTATGCAAAGATGATATAAAAGTTAAGTGGTATATGTGCAGTTGGAATTCGCAAAAGATATAGTTCGAGAATTAATACGTTGGATATGTTAATAGGTAATATACCTTTCGTTTTAAGCAATCTATTTGTGCAAGATGCGTATTCTCTATTTAGATTTCTTTCCCCTTTTAAACTTTTGTCGCCGTTGGGGTAAACAAATTGAAATGTGATGTAAAATTAATGAGCTTTTCACTTCGTTTTTGAATTCGTCTGATAACGGGATAGAAAAAATGTCTTATGTAGAAGGCCAACATCACAAATGAAAATACAAAATTTAGACATATTTAATGGAAATCTATTATTTTTCGTAAATACAGTGCATGTTCAACACTAAGATAATTACAAGCTTTGATTAAATGAAATTAGAATCCGATCTCGTCAGGACAATAATACAAATTTTGAGCCAATGTACAATGCCACAAATATAGTACGTGTTCTACGCCACGATAATTGCAAATTTTGATTAAATGAGATTTTAGTCTTGACCTCATCATTAGAATAATACAAATTGTCAGTCAAGATGTAAAATTTCAATAACTTAAATGGGAATCTGTTCTTTTTCATAAATATAGTACGCGTTCAGCGCTAATTTTGATTAAATGAAACTGGAATACGATTTTTTAATGTCAACGTATTCTGCGGATATGTAAATGTTTGATTTGGCTTATTTTAAATGGAATACGATCTTTTTTATATAGAAGGGAGTTAAAGTTAAGAAACTATATTCAAACAATAATAGTACTTACTAAATCGTTAATCATTCAACTATTTATATCATTCAACTATTTATATTGAAATTAGGCAATTTAGTGAGTCATTCCTTGAATCATTTTGGTTATTCACAGACATCTAATTTCAAACAATTGTCTAAAGATGAAAAGAAGAAGAAGAAATTTAAGTAGACAGACAAAACACGAGCAGTAAACAATACTACCTGTTCTTTGTCTTCCAAATATCTCTGACATGAAATTACGCGAAAATTACTTTTGCTCATTGAGTGAAGTATAAGTACAAAATAAATTTCTTGGCTGGTAAAATTCGTGCAAATTTTTCGCCAATGTCTATCGGTCAAACTCATTAGCGACAGGGGCAAACTGTTCATAAATCACCAAATAATGAATTTGGCGCACTGCACGGAGAATGATTTCATAAATTTTCCATTTTTGAGATTGTGATGCGTGGATTTTTTATTTATTTTTTGACCGTCTATTTGACCTCTTTTTCACTATCCTTTCATTTAGTTTCATAGAAAAATGTAGGAATTGGCGGAAAATGTCTATTTCCGGGTTATTGAATTTAAATATTTCTTTTTTTACTGTCTGTGCGGGTTCAGGCTTTTGTTTTTGTAAAAGAAAACTGAATTTGAAATTTATTTAAACGATGCTTGATTTTGCTGAGGAATGCCAAAACCTGTGGCTCACGGGCCAACAATGCCCCAGGAAGCCTTATGATATGACTCATAAACTATCTTAAACATTAATAAAACTATAAAATAAGTAACAAAAAGAATCCTCTGATATCTTTACCTACAAATTTGTTGTAATAATTCACTTTTGTAATAACTATATCTGTCTTGATTTCAATTTATTAATATTTTTAATAATTTTTTATCGTCTGCAAGTGAGTTAAAGAAACATGGTTATTTATAAGTCATTAATATTATATCCAATTCGAATCTAAATGTACCCTAATTCATACGATTAAAGCTTCATGCTTTAGCCCTCTTTATGATATTTTCTGTCTTTCATTCTTATTTTTTCATATATATAGTAATGTTACATTTCCACTAAAATAATGTTGAATGTATAAACATTGAAAAAATAATCTTTACTCTATTATTTACATGCATTATCTATTTAAATTTTTTATCATTCAATTTGCTTTGCAATTAATATAATTTGTTACGGAATATTAAAGGGGAAAAAAAACTTTTCAATGAGATTTATAACTTTTAATTAAGGTTGATATAAAGACATTTATAATTTTCATTTACAGTTAATTTAAATGACAATTCTAATTGTCATTTTAAATTACATTTATAATAATCATTTACAGAATGACATATTTGAACTTACTTAAGTTAATTATTTGTCTAGTCATTTTGTTCAATTTTTTTATTTATATTTCAGAAATATTTGTTGTGTATTACTAATGTCAAGCTTCAACGCTAAATTTCAACTTATCCTCACTATAATTCAACTTATTTTTATTTTTAGACCATTTTTATTTATAACATTTATTATTAATGTCCAGCAACAGCACCATAATTCCACCCAGAATCTTTCTTAAATTGCCTTTTTTCACTGCAAATTTTACTTACTAAATTTTAAAATAATCATTGGTCAATGCAATGTCTATTCGGCAACTCTTTCATTGTATTCTCCTTTAAACATTATTGATTTATTTTGTCATTTATATCCGATGTCCGGCTATAGTGCTATAATTCAATTCATCCAGACATCCCCCATGTTATTCGAAAGGATTTTACGCTCCTCCGATGAGAGTAATTATTAGGGACAATGGATAATATCTCCATTGAAAAGTTGCACGGCGAGTGAGAGTTCTACTTTTTTTTCGAAAGGGTATAGAGGGGGTAGGCCTCAAATTTGCGTCTGGCCCCTCGTTTGCAACCCTTTCACACTGCGGGACGTTTGCACCCATTTCCTCCCCTTAATCCAAGTTGGATCTTTTATAACATCGCTTCCGATGGGGCATTGTTTGAGAAGTTGCAATATGGGTTGGTTCGCTACTTTACTCTGTTGCATTCGTGTTCGTGGTCTTTACTTATTCGGTAGTGAAATTGTATTTTTTCCTGAGATCACTGGCGTTAATTTTATCTGAAATTATTCTTGAATGATCGAAGAATTGAAACTGCTTTGGTGGAATAAAAAATTGTGTCTAAAATTTTGCAATGTGAAAGACTTGTATCAGTATCCAGTCTGAATAGACAGGTAACTTAATTTCTTAAGCCCAAATTATTTGCTGTAAAGACCAAAAAAATCAAAATGCGTTCTTTCAATTGATTTTCCATTGTAAAATTCAGAGGCTGCCATCCGAAGCATATTTAATGTTTCTACTCAATTCGAATTTCCTTTATCTTATAATTATTTTTTAGCTGAGTTTGATGTATTTTTAGGAATGCAGTAGTTTATTTTTTGCTTACTGTTTCAATTATTAAAATAGTTTTATTTATTTTTAGGATCCTATTTGAATGATGCTCCGGTAATTAGAGTCCATCCATGGACTTTGTTCCCGGCAACGATACGGGCCAGTATCAGAAGCAAGGTGTCGACTCGGGCCCACCAAAACTCGTTGTGATGACTGCTGGTGTGAACGAGCCATCCCCTCAGAACACTACAAAGAAGAAAAAAGGAGGGGTCGACGAAGAGATGGAAGAGGGTAGTGGCGATTTCCCACCTGTTATAGCAATGCAACCTCCAGAAGGTGCTGGAGATGAGTCTGTAGGTGCAAATATGCTCGAAGATGAAGGCGATGCATCTAACAACAGTTCTGCCAGTGATGTTGAGACCTTCAACGGAAAGATCGTTTACAATCCTGATGGTTCTGCTTACATCATAGAGGGTGTTGATTCCGAGCTTAGTGATGATGAGTATGGCGGTCGAGACTTGCTTCCTTTCCTGACACCAGGAAAAAATAGCAGTGTTCGTTCGTCTTCCTCACCCCGACCTGCCAACCAAAGCCCCATCGAGTCTCAACCTCAGTTGGTCAATGCCCTACACATAGCCAGGCACCCAGCGCTGTTTGGCGCTATGTGTGGACAATTCAACAATTTCCTCCGGGAGAACAACCATAAAGTTCCTGAAATACCAGTTATGCACAGCTATCGTGTGTTTACTGTCAAAGATAGAACTGACACAGATGGGGCAACATCCCCTTCATCATCATCATCAAATGTGCCGTCTTCGTCGGACACTGCATCATATTCTGTATGGGACTGTGGCACCGTGCCAGTTAAGCCCATTCTCATGTGCTTCATTTGTAAACTGTCCTTTGGGTTTACGAAGTCTTTCGTAGCCCATGCAACAGGTGAACATTCGTTATCTTTGAATGACGCCGAGAAAGAGCTGGTCTCGCGCAAAAACATTTCGGCTGTGATCCAAGGGGTAAGTGCCGAACCCCTGCTCTCGTTCCTAGAGCCCATTCCTCCTACCAGTATTGCTACTACGTCTCCATCGTCTGCTCAGATGGTGAACAATGGCAACTGTATCGGTAGTGCGGCATCGTTCGCATCTACGTCCTCAACGCATGGCTCAGTCTCAAGTTCCTCTTCACACATCGTCCAATCTGCTGCCCGGCATGACGATCAACAAGTCACAACGACTTCCCCTACCGCTGTCACAACGGTAGTGTCTGCCAGTCTGTGTCCGGTGACAACAGTTCCTGAACTTTCAGTTTCCACATCTACCGGAGAAGCAGCTTCGCTTGCACCCTCGTCATCATCCTCTGCTTTCAATTCGTCTACATCTAGTTTCGGAGACACGTCTCTGGTCCCTGAACTCGAAGACCTAGCGAATTTGGAGAAAATGGCCGAGGCTGCAGCCGCCGCTGCTGCTGCCGCTGTCGTTTCAGTTCCTGAATCTTCTAAGTCCTCCCCTTCACCGCCCGTTGCTAACGGATCATACGATGCTACAGCAACGTTGCGAACTCCAAACCAAAGTAATGCTGAAAGAATGCCAAATTCCTTATCACCTCCTACAAAGAACTCACTCAATAGTCATCACCATCAACAGCAGACGAGTCCAGTGTGTAGTAATTCAATGAACACCCTAGAGGAAAATACAGAAAACATTTCACCTAAAACCAATACGAGTCCATCACCACTTGCAGTTGCTTCAACACACATGCCTATTGGCACTTGCTCTCATCACCCAGAAGGCAAATTGAATGGCGTTGAATGTCCGAAGTGTGACATGATTCTAGGCTCTTCGCGATCTCTAGGTGGGCATATGACAATGATGCACTCCAGGAATTCGTGTAAGACACTGAAATGTCCAAAGTGTAATTGGCATTACAAATATCAAGAAACATTGGAAATACATATGAAAGAAAAACATCCAGAGAATGACATGACCTGTCTTTATTGTTTAACTAATCAACCGCATCCTCGGCTGGCCCGTGGTGAGACTTACACTTGTGGATACAAGCCATATCGATGTGAGGTCTGTAACTATTCCACAACAACCAAAGGTAATCTTAGCATACACATGCAATCAGATAAGCACATAAACAACGTGCAAGAGCTTCAAAACGGTAGCTTAACTCCAGAGCACATTGCTGCTTTGCAACAGCAATCTCAACAACATCCTCAAGCGTCGGTTACTTCGCCATCTTCAACTGGACTTGCAGTGCCGTCTTCCACCTCAACTTCCGAGGCCCTTAAGAAAGCTCAAATGGCACCAAAACCGAAAGCAAATTGGCGCTGTGATGTTTGTAATTATGAAACAAATGTTGCACGCAATCTGAGGATACACATGACCAGTGAAAAACATACTCACAACATGATGGTTTTGCAACAGAATATGAAGCATATTCATCACTTATCTGCAATGCAACAAGCGCAAATAGACCCGGTTTTCCAATTTCATCCCGGTTTACTTATGCCTGCTGATGCTCAACTTCAACCTGAAGCAGCCATCGCTGACATGGCCTATAACCACGCTCTTCTCATGATGGCTAGCCAACAGCAGCAACAACATCAGCAACAAGCGCAACAGCAACAACAAGCACAACAACAACAGCAGCAACAACAACAGCAACAAAGGGCTATGGCAGCCGCAGTTGCCGCCGCTGCAGCAGCTAATTCAAAACCTCCGCATCTAGGAGGACCTGGCCCATTAAACCTCTCAGTTCCTGCTTTGGATCTAGAACATCCTGATCCAACTGTGAGACCAGATATTCAGTATGAGGACAATATGAAACTGTATTTATGTTGCGTCTGCACCATCTTTTCTTCGAACTCCCTTGAAACTTTGAATCAGCACGTTCAGCTTGACAGAAGCAGATTACGTGAGGACGAAGTCTTGACAGTTGTTGCTGGTACATCAATCTGCAAACTCTGCACTTACAAAACCAACCTGAAAGCTAATTTCCAGCTGCACTGTAAGACTGATAAGCATTTGCAAAGGCTACATCACGTCAATCACGTTAAAGAAGGTGGTAGCAAGAATGAATGGAAACTGAAATATGTGAACGTTAGCAATCCTGTCCAAATTCGATGCAACTCATGTGATTACTTTACGAACTCATTGCATAAACTTCAAATTCACACGACAAATCCCAGACATGAAGGAAACAGCCGACTGTTTTTATTCCTAGAACGAAGCGCATCGTTTATCAAAACTGAACTGAAGTCTTATCATTGCACTATGTGCAATGTATCAGTGAGGACAAAAGTTAGTCTTATCCAACATGTGAATTCTTTAGCACATATGAGGACTGAAAACTTGAGACAAATGCAAGGGGAAAGCGAACCTGATTTGAGGGATGTTTTTATAGTCAAGGAAGTGAAACAAGTTTCTAGTGATTCTCTGAAGGCTGCTGAACTTACAGATGATGAAAAAGGTAAGAATCTTATCTTCAATTGAAGAAATAATTGTAGAATTATTAAATATTTTTAGAAGGATAATTTAAATTAGTGTTGGTTTTTAAACATATTGTAAGAATATTAGTTTAAAAAATGTAATAAAATAATAGTTTTAATTAAAAATATGATAAAAGTAATTTTGAAAATGTAACATAAAATCAAACCTGGGAAAGCGCTAAGGCAGCATAAGTCCAAAATTTATCTTCAAATATATTTTTATATAATTGAAGATAAATTATATTTAAATATTTATTATTTTAAATATTATATTTATATTGTATATATATACAAGAATTATATTTAAATTGAAGTAGAAAATTAAATTACTATTTCAATTTATATATAATTCTCTAATTTCGTATAAGTGTATAATTTACTAATATTAATGAAAATTAGTTGTACCAAGTTAAGAATTGTAAAGATAAATTATGTAAAATGAGGGGGGGGGGAGTTATGAAATTGTACAGTAATACTAAAAAATTTTTCAGACAATTTTACCGACCTGAAAATATTCAAAAATCTAAACAATGTATGAATAAAACAGATCCTAGTTATAAGCAGAGTGTGGATTAATTGCCTTATAATAATTAAAAACTTTCCTCCAAATTACGAGGCAATATTTTAGTGGAGAAAGAAAGTTATGAAATTTTACAGAAATAGTATCAATTTTACAAAAAAAATGTACAAAAATCTGAGTAATGTATGAATAAAACAGGCCCTAGTTATAAGCGGAATTCGAATTAATTGTCTTCAAATAATTAGACTAGACTTTTCTCTAAATTACGACGCAATATTTAAAGTGGAGGAAGATAGTTATGAAATTGTACAGTAATAGTATAATTTTTTCTACATAAAAATATTAAAAAAAATCTAAGTAATGTATGAATAAATTAGACCCTAGTTGTAAGCGGAATGTGAATTAAATTTCATAATGTAATTCCAGATATTCCTCTTAATAACCGTGCAAAAAAGTCCATTATCTGAGATAAATATTTTAATTGTGCATTTTAAAGATAATTTTTGTGATATATGAGAGTAATTTTTGTGATATATGAGAGTAATTTTTGTGATATTTAAGAAAAATAACAATAGAACTGCATTTTGAAATGTTGATGGCTGTTGTTGTTTTTGATTCAAAATTACTGTGAGAGCTGAGTTATTTTATTGTCTCTACTTCCAAAATGATCTAAAAAATAGTAACTAATTTTATTTATATGTTATACGTTCAGATAATTTGACCTAAAAATGTGTTTGTCTTTAAAATTTTTAAATAAGTATTTTAATTTTTTTCCCCTTCATTAAAATTTCACCAGCTAGTTAAGTTTTGCCTTACCCGGTAATAAATATGAATGCGATCATCATGCTGCATTAATGATTTTTATATAAGTTGATTAATTAAAAGTAAAAATAATTAAAATAAAATTTGTCAAATTAAAGTAATTGTAATTATTAAAATATTTTTAATTATGAGCTTAATATTCTGCAATATGTTTATTTCCTTCAGTTCTAAGAAGGGTTCTATAGATCTTTCTTTTGCTTTGTTTTTGCAACAGATTTAGTTTATAATAGAATTTGGTATTCTTAGCTTAAAATTTTAAATTTGTGTAGCACCATAAAATCTTACTTTCAATAGGAAAGATATAGTTTTCATGACTTATCAAAACTCTCTTTACATGTGTCAAACATAGCGTCTACCATGATTTAAATTTTTAGTATTAGATACGTAGTATCTTCATTTTTTTAGCCTGCCTTTTGGCGCAGTTTAGCCGCATTCGACTTTTGATCAAGTTAAACTCTAATTTTTTTTAATTTAAGGAATCAAACCTGTTCATAGTTCGGTTTTTATTCAAATTACTTATTAATTATTTTTATTGCATTATTTTTTTTTTAAATTACTCATTATTAAATCTTTTTACAAAGGCACAACAAAGACAACAATAAAATAAACTAATAAAAAAATACATTTCAAATTCAAAACATTAAATATTTTAAATTCGGATTTTTTTCTTTCATGTTCGGTTTTTGAATTGTATTGAATGAATCGTTTCAAATCTAAACTGAAAAATCAAAATAAAAAAAGGCTGACAAACATAAATATATCCTTTATACTGCAAATTACATATTGTAATTTGGTCTTTTATTGTATTTTATCTGAAAATTGGTCACCCGTTTTTTATATCATTATCATTCTAACCAAAATAGCTTCTTTTAATCAGATAAGTATTTTAAATTACAAATTTGATTACGTAAAATCCGCATATTGCGTGATCCTTACATTCGAAAGTTCTTTTTGTGACATTGACGAAGCGGGAATAACTTTGAAGAATTACAGCTCCCCCAACAGCTGTTTGTAATTCACTGTTCCTCTTCGAGTCAAACAAGGAGATCAAGAGTTTCAGAAGTGACTTTTCCTCATGAACAGCACGCAAAGGTGTCTGGAAAGCACCTCAACTGCATAATTGTGACCAACCAATTTGCAAATCAAACGTGAGCTTTTAATGCGATTCGTGTGTAAATGAAGGGTAAATCGATACGTGAGAATGCGTGTAACTTCAGCATCAGGAGTCATATTTTGGTGAGCTCCAACCGATTGTGTTGTGGTACTACTTAGTATCGCATTTTGTGGTGAAGATTTCTGCCTGACCAAAGGATTTGTAAGAATAATGTCCTGTGGATTTAAACCGATTTTGTTGAGGTACTAAGTATCGCATTTTGAATGAAATACTTCTGTCTGGGGATTTTATATTAAATATTTCCGTCTACCTCGTTTTTACACCTCTGTTTGATCAACTTACCCTGCATCTTGGTGCGGTATAGCCGATGCCGGCTTTTGTTCCATTAAGCTCAACATTTATTTAAATTGCAAAAATATTGTCTAATTGCAATTGCTTGTTGTAATTGCAGTTCACCAACTTAGTAGTATCTGTTTTTTTAATTTTTTTTTTTAAAGTTACTTCTGAATTTATCGAGTGCAATTAGAGTGCCATTTTAGCAGCATGGATTCTGTTTTCAGACTTGTTGAAGCATTAGATTGTTCATACATATCTATTTTTTTTTTTTTAAATTCATCCGAAATTGCTTCTTTTTAATAAAATCTGATAAACTTCGATACATGTTGTTAAAAAAAAAAGATATCGGAAAAGCGTAGAATTAACTCTCTGGCGGAATAATGTAAACTTTATTTTTTTTTTCTTCATAGTTGTTATTTAAAATACTCTTTTTTATTTTTTTTTTAGAAAAGTAAAAGATACCCTTGTAATAGTTGTATACAGAGGTTGTTTAAAAACACTGAATTGGTAATAAAACACATATTTTAAGAGATACTGTGCATTTTAAAAGCAACTTAATGATTTCCTGGTTTAAAAAAATTTATCGTTGCTTTAGAGATCCAGAAATTTTTGGATTTTAATGCAATCATATTTAATATGTTTTAAAATGTTTCATTAAAAATTTTCTAATTTTTGGATGTAAACAGGCTTAGCTGTTTGGGTCTTCAGAAACTTAACACAATACACATTGTTCATTAAAATATATTTAATTTTATTTTATTTACACATTATATTTTAAAAGCTTGGCATTTTCTTAGTGAACGCAAGTTCATAGAATTTATATCTTAAATAATTCTAATTGATGATTATTTTCTTTCGTTTGCAGATGCCAGCAGTAGTGATACAGGAAATGATTCTTACTTACATTCAGATGAACGCACTAAAGAAGAGATAAATTCAAAAACATCTGATACTTCAATGCTTAAGCAAGCCTTACTGGATCGTAGTACAAGCGAAGTGAACAGTCCTGAAACAGTACATACTTGCCCTTTTTGCAATTTCACAAGCAATAGCGAGGTACGAATACAGATGCACGTTGTTTCGCAACATTCTCAAAAGCCAGTGCTTCTGAAGTGTCCATTATGTTCAGAAGGCTTAGGAGATATGGATCTTCTTGAGAAGCACGTAATGGATACGCACTTTGTCAGCAAAGAAGTAGTCAAGAATCTTCTCAAGCTGGTCGATACTAGTGAATGGGAAGCAGCAAGGAAAAATGCCATTCAAAAGGAGGCAATCGAAGAAAAGATCTGCAAAACCGAACCTGTAGAAAACTCTCCGCCTGCAAAAATCATTACAAATGGCCCCACTATTGAAGAAGATATTAAACCACCTGTTTCTACTAAAGATAAAGATGAAATTGTTCTAGACGATTCGATGGACATTAAACAAGAATATCAAGATATGGACTGCAAAAGTGATAGTAGTGATTACAAAGATGAAGAAGATTTTGCTTGTGCTACTTGTGGCCGAGTTTTCATGCAGGTGGAAGATCTGTTTTGCCATCAGAATGAAATGGGACATTTAGAATATAAAAACACTCCCAAAGGAAATGGTTTCTTCTGCTGGAAGAAGGGCTGCGGTCTCTTCTTTGGTACCATGACGTCAGCTCAATTCCATTTCAAAGAAATGCATGCCTTGAAATCTAATATACCAATCTCTGAAAGGCATGTATACAAATACAGGTGCAATCAGTGCAGTCTTGCATTCAAAACTTCAGAAAAGCTAAAGTTGCACTTGCAATACCATCTGATTCGAGCTGCAACAAAGTGCGTATTGTGCGGCAGAAGTTTCCGTTCAGTGTTAGCCTTACAAAAACATGTTGAAATATCTCACGCTGATATGACAAAAGATCAACTAGAACTTTACAGAGCTAGTTTGATGAATAATCCTCTACTTGCTGGAAACGGAGGTGCTAGTGGTGGTATTTTAGATCCACAAACAACTGAGCTGTTGAAGAAAGAAAGCAATCGTGAAGAATTAGAAGACGATATTCCTGACGAAGTCATTAGTCTTCCTGATGAATCTGATGCCTTAGAAGACGCAGAAGACATAAGTGAAGTTAAAGAACACCAAGTTTTAGAAGATTACATTAATAGTCAAGCTATGGCTGAAGACAGTTATGCTGATCCTAATCGAAAGTACAAGTGTCATCGTTGTAAAGTTGCATTCACTAGGCAAAGCTATTTAACTAGTCATAATAAAACACTTTTACATCGTAAAGGTGAGAAAATGAGCTATCCAATGGAAAAATACTTAGATCCAAATAGACCTTTTAAATGTGAAGTTTGCAAAGAATCATTCACGCAGAAGAACATTCTATTGGTCCATTACAACTCGGTTTCACATCTTCACAAATTAAAGTTAAGCATGAAAGAAAATAGCACCCCTAATACTACAGTTGCAGCAACAATTGCAACTGCTTGCACAAGTGTTCCATCTCCCGTATCTTCTGTGACTTCTATGTCTACAACAACCAGTAGTTTATCAAATTCAACCTCAACAAATTCAAAGAGCAGCACAGTTGTCACCAGTGCTGTAGAAAGTAATGATCTAAAGCCTTATAAATGTAACTTATGTAAATTGTACTACAGCCAGGCTTCACATTTAGACGCACACGTTAGATCTGTTCTACATCAGTCAAAAGCTTCCAGAGTTCAAGAGCTTGTTCTATCCGGTGAATTGGACTTACGAACGCCGTTAGTGGAACGGCCCGATTCAACTCCTCCTGCAGAATCGACTACAACTAAGCAACCTGATGTTCCAACCAGTACAGCTGTTGTCGCCCCAGAGATATCAACCTCATCTCAACCTGTGGTCAACACTCTAACTACTAAACAATCTGAGACACCGGCACCTCAAACTTCCGTTACCTCTCAAACAACTTCTACCTCTGCTCCTAGTATTTCTACAGTTACAGCAACCCCACAATTTCAGTTTCCGTTGCATCCAGATCATAACAATATCATGCAGCAAGCAATGAACCTTATGCAACCTTCCCAACTATCACATACTCTACCGCCATTCTCATGTTCTAAATGTGGATCAATGTGTTCATCACAGGATGCTCTTGTGCAACATCAACAGTTGTATTGTTTTTTCGCTCAACAACCTCAAACTCCAATGATACCAACTTTACCTCAAGTTCAACAAAAACATCAGATTGAACGCGATGAACCAAGTGAAAAACAACCTCGATTATCTATAGTACCTCCAGAGACTACCCCAACACCTGCAGTTAATCATTCAAACATGCAAAGAAGTCCTACACCAGGGCAACAAATGTTCAAAAGTAGGTTTCCATTCATAAGACCAAAGCCTCTAATATTTAGACATCTACTTGAAAGTTTTGGTTTCGATGTCGTAATGCAGTTTAACGAAAATTCTCAAAGAAGACCAAAGAAGGATTTAGAGAAGAAAGATGATCAAAAAGAGAATTCTGATGTGAAGCAAGAAAAGAAAGAAACTGAGGACCAAAAGAAAAAATTAGATCTCCCAGAAATCAATCGATCAACATGTAATAAATGTGGAAAAGGATTTTCAAGTATTTGGGTATTAAAGGCTCACCAGGAAGAAAATCACAAAGACATTGTTCCTATTAAAAGTGTAGAAAAGTTTGCAGAAGAGTTTCGTGAGGACTATGAGCGGCGTAATGCATCCTTACCTGTCGTCGACGATGCTAACAATATGGCTGAAGCTCCTTCACCACCTTCAAGTGGCGAATTGAGCACTGGCCCATCAACAACTCCTGCGACACCATCTGGTGTTACGCCATTGCCTAACGCCGTGACTCCACCTGTTACCTCGTTAGGATCGCAAATGCCCGACGTGGCATCTTCGGTGACAGCCAACCAAGCTATGGCAGCTCAAATGCAGTTGAATCAACTCCTCATGAGTCTCAGTATGGGTCTACCTATGCCCATGAACTTAGGAATGAATATGAACTTACCTTTCGCGGCGGCTATGAATATGCATCCACCTCTTATTCCACTTATGATGCCTCCACCTATCGACCCATTGATGGCATCTGCTTTCGGTCATCCAATGATGCCTGGGGCAGCCGTCGATCCCAACTTTTTTGCTGCTCAGCAGAAGCTGCTTCAACAACAGCAACTCTCCCAACAGCAGAAAAGAGCTAGGACTAGAATCAACGACGATCAGCTCAAAATACTAAGAGCTTACTTTGATATTAACAATTCTCCAACTGAAGATCAACTGCTTGAAATGTCGGATAAATCTGGGCTGCCTTTGAAGGTCATCAAACATTGGTTCCGAAACACCCTGTTTAAGGAAAGACAGAGGAATAAAGACTCTCCTTATAATTTCAACAACCCACCTTCAACATATTTGAACCTTGAGGAATATGAAAAAACCGGAGAAGCCAAAATTACTCCCGTATCCGCAGACAAAGAGTGTGATCAAAAGAGCATCGAAACAATAAATTTAGAGAAGAAAGAAACACTTCCTGTTAGCAACGAAAAAAACGAAGATTTTTCCGATGTCAGCACTACTGAAATCAAACTGGAAAAATGCCTACCTAATGATTGCCCTAAGGTTGAACAGTCTTCACAAAGTAAACAGATATACAACATGAATCCATCTGCTTCTGAAATGCTTAATATGTCTGAAGCTCTTAATTGTGCCGTTTCATGTCCTTCTTCATCTTCGGCGATGATGTCAATGGATTTGAGAACATCCTTAGCTGATAGTTTTGGAAGTAATTTTAATCCTTTTGTAAATGCCTCATCAATGATGTCTTTGATGCCACCGGCCTCTGTTTCACCTCCAACATCGGAATCTCCACATTCTACAGGCACGCCCAGCAGTACTCCTACACCTTCCTGTTCATCTTCCGGAAAGCGAGCGAATCGTACGAGGTTCACCGATTTTCAAATCAAAGTGCTGCAAGAATTCTTCGAGTCTAACGCTTATCCGAAAGATGACGACTTGGAATACTTATCCAAACTTTTGACATTGAGTCCCAGGGTGATTGTTGTGTGGTTTCAGAACGCTCGTCAGAAAGCTCGGAAAGTGTACGAAAACCAACCGCCCATAACAACTGAAGAGGAAAACGCTGGTAGATTCCAGCGTACCCCCGGATTAAATTACCAGTGCAAAAAATGCTTACAAGTTTTTCAGCGATATTATGAACTGATTAAACATCAGAAAAGTTCTTGTTTTAAAGATGAAAATCCTTTAGCCAGTCAGATCAAGGTGATGTCTGAAGAACGATCTCAACCATCCACCCCTCCTCAATCGAATCCCATGACCCCCGTCTCCTCCCGTCCATCTGAAAAGGTTTCTACTGCTCCTAATAACAACCAAAATGGTTCTTACAGATGTGACAAATGCAGTCTTGCATTTTCCAGATTCGATCTGTGGAGAGAACATCAATTAGTACACATGATGAATCCAACACTTTTCAGCGGATATCAACCTTCAGCTTTCCCAGTTATGCAATATGATTCCTCCCCACATTCTAACTCCCTGCAGTTAACCCAGATGAAACGTAAACTCTCTGATGACGAGGAATCCCAAAGCGATCACCCAAGGGATAAACGTCTCCGAACAACCATTTTACCTGAGCAATTAGATTATTTATATCAGCAATATCAACTTGAAAGTAATCCCAGTCGGAAGATGCTTGAGAATATAGCAAGAGAAGTTGGATTGAAGAAACGTGTTGTTCAAGTTTGGTTTCAAAACACTCGAGCTCGCGAAAGGAAAGGACAATTTAGAGCACACCAGCAAGTTATACATAAGCGGTGCCCCTTTTGTCGTGCATTATTCAAAGCTCGGTCTGCTTTAGAATCACACTTGGCAACAAGACATGCTGATCAGTACACTAAAGGTGATATAAATATCGACGCACTTCCTGACGGAGAAGGAGATTCGAATCAAGAAGAGCCTGAAAGCCCATCAGACGAAAAAATGAATACATCTGATGCATCACCCTCCCAAACTTTCATTTCAAACCCTGCTGATTTGATGAATAAAACGATGATGAAATACTATCAGGATTCCTGGAAAAGGTTTTATGATGAAGTTGGTGATCTGTCTACACACAAGGATAACAGCAAGGAGCCAACTTTGGCCTCAGATTTATCATTTACTAATAAAACTGGTGAAAAGTCAACAGAAAGCAGCCCTACGAAAGAGCATCCACTTGACTTAAGCAAGCCTCTTAAAGCTTTGATGGAAAAGAGTAATGGCACGCTCCCCGAAAAGTTCCACTTAGAAGATGGGTCTTCTAGGGGAGCTCTGCTAGACGATTGTCATTCTGAAACATACTCCGAGTCAACAGACAACATGGATGGTGAGGAGAGCAATCCAACCTCACCGTCCAGTCGCTATTCTTCAAACTCAAACAAACGTTTTAGGACTCAAATGACAACCATACAACTAAAAGTTATGAAATCTATTTTTGTAGACTATAAAACTCCCTCTATGTGCGAGTGTGAATCTCTAGGTAAAGAGATAGGACTTCCCAAAAGAGTTGTTCAAGTCTGGTTCCAAAATGCACGAGCAAAAGAAAAGAAAGCTAAACTAGCTTTTGTAAAGACTTTCGGACATGAAATGGAACCGCCAAAAGTGAGCGAAGAGTGCAATTTGTGCAACGTCAAATACAACTTAAAATTTTCACCATCCACTCTTCAGGAGCATATATTCTCTAGGAAACATATTGAGAATCTTAAGATCCACATCGATAGTTTGAAGAAAATGACCGATGGGCAGGATTCGGACACTGCCCCAAGCTTCGATTCTCCCGCAACACCTAATCACGTTATGAACTGCACCGCTTCTAGCTCACTCACACCTGTAAACTCAACGCCAAAATTGAATGCTGGTCTTTCTGGCGGGTTACCGAACTTCGGAAATGTTACACCAACGAGTACGGAGTCCAAAATTAAGAGTGAATCTATCGACGGTCAACGGAAAGAGCCTCTGACCAACGGTGAAATAAACTTTTCCAGTAAAGGCAAAAATGAGGACAAAGAAGACGGTTTTGTTCCAACAACAGCTTCCGCTCAAGAAAACCACAATTTGGCAGACTTTGTACCGCCAACGACGTCGGCAGAATCGCCTTCAACGCCGTCCTCAGCGCCTGGACTATTTCCCTATATGTATTCTCCATTTCCTGGCTACTACAATGGCATGCCTGGCGCCTTTCTTCATCACGCCATGTATCCAGGTAGGACTAAACTCTAATACTTTAAGACTCACATAAATGTCAAGATGTGAACTTACTCAAATGCATCTCTTTGATCCCTAAAATAAGGGTGATAAAAAAAAAAGTTCCTAATATTTGGTGAACAACCAGTATATGTGTAAAACATTGTGTTCATTATTATTTTTAAACCATCGTTTATATCATCTTTGGAACTGTAATTATTAAACCATCTGTTAGTTTTTTTAATAAATTTTAACCTCTTGGCCGGATGCAAAATTTAACTGAATTTGTTTTTTATCATGAGGTTTACTAAGTGGGGTTTTCACAAAATCTCACAAATATGCTTTATATTTTTAAAAAATCTTAAATTGTGTTCATATTTTAAATTTTTTTTTTTTTTCATAATTTGACAATTTCGCTGAAGTGGAATTAATTGAAAAAGTTTAAAATTTTTGCTTGTTCAATTATGTATGTTTTGTATGATAGTTTTTTTTTTTCGTTCAAGAAGTCTTTCTACTTGATCTCGTATCCAAAGATATATTTCTACTTTTGACTTGTAAAAAATAATTGTATAAGCTATGCATGTACATTTTACTGCCTTAGTAGCAATCAAAACAGTTTCTTAAATTAACTATATTTCTTATAATTATAATAAGCGTCAATATTTTTCTTTTTTATTTTGATGAAAGAGACATGTGTATTTTATGCAACTTTGAGCATTCTAAATACCGTACGATTTAAAAAAAGAAGAAGCAAATCATTTAAAATTTTATTATGACTTTTTACATGTGCAACAAAAAAAATTTAATTTACTGTGATCTTTCACAAAAACTATTTGCAATTTTAAAGTTTTCGCTCAGGGGTGTTTAGGTTAGCTGTCAAAAAGCATTTTGTGATAGTTTATAAATAAAAAACAAAATTTTTTGCTTTGACTGCTTAACTAATTTAGTTAAATTTCTTGAAATGTGTTGTTGTTTTGAAGTAGTCTAATTATTGCTTATTATCTGAATAGTTAATTGTAAGCATATTTTTAAATAAATTTTTAAATATTTAGTTGTAAAACATAATTTTAAGTATTTTAATTACACCGTCAATAGTTAAATACACTATAGCCGTTCTATTTCAGCCGAATTTTAATAAAAGATTGTGTGCATACTAATTATTATTATAAGTACATAGCTAATACTTTACTGGATATACTAGTAGAGTACTGGATTTAGCCAATTTCTCCTGGTCTCTCTGATTTAAAAAAAATTCTCCAGGTTTTTGTACATTTTAGAAAATTGCCTAAAATTGAATAAGTTTCTTAACCCTAATAATCTACACACTAAAAATTCCTATAGAAATAGAATTTATTGTTAGCTTGAAAATTGGGATAAGTATTACTAATACATAATGAAGCCTCCTTATAGTGATCAGTTTGAAGCTTTTTAAAGAAAATTAACTATCAAAAATAAATTACTTGTCTATTACTATTCAAAATTATGAATTAATATGAAAGAAAAGCATTTCGAATTCATGTTCATTTGATGTCAATCATAACGGAAAATATTGCACATTATTCATAGTTATAAGCGTGATTTTTTTTAATATTTTGATGACAATAAAAATCCCTGAAATGCCCTATATGTATAATATTTAGTATATTATGCAACAGTTATCAAAATTATATTATTTCGTAAGACCTATTGGATTTTTTCCTATCCAAATCGGCAGCTACAAAAAAAAAAATATTTAACAACATAACTTAATTCGATTTATTATTTTAATTATATCTTATTCTAATATTTCTAACCAAATTACTGCACGAGACCTTAGCCTTGTAAATATCAGCACTAGTCATAATTAAGTTAAATATGATTTTAAAAAAACATACAGGCTGAAATAGATCAAACATTTTCTTTACAAAAACAATTCATTTTTATTAACTAATTACCTCAAATTGTTAAATTTTTGTATTGCTTATTGTGTGAATGTATAGTGCATGTTACTTTAAATCATAGCATGGCAGATATACAACTTATTGCATGTGCCTTAATATCATGTAGATTTTTATTATTTTTTTTAGTGTTTGTGTTATATTTTTGTGTATAAATCCCCTATGATTTTCAGTTTTGTTGTTGTTCATCATGCAAGGTGTTAGAAACAATAAGCAGTTAGTATTTATTTATAAGTTTAATTACGTAAAAGCATTATAGCTTTTGCGTGCGTGGTAGATTATTTATTTCGCCTTTTTATTTATTAATGGTGAAAATTGTTAAAATTTGTGAAAGAGACTGCCTTCTTTTTTCTAAACACCTCGTTATTGTGCATTTTATTTGTTTGTATAAAGAACTCCTTTTATGTATAGTTTTTTTCGTTTAATGGCGGCAATTGACAACTATTTTGTGTGCCATTTTTGTGTAAATATTTATGGAATGCTTAGTTGTAGTTCATCATTCATTGCTCTGACTAAGATTTGTAAAATAAAAATATTGTTTCATTGATGCGTAGCTTCTTTTGATTTTATTATTTATTTTACCATCCCTATAGTAAAAGTAGAAAAACTTTATTTCGCTTTTAAAATTACTAATAATTTATGGATAGAAATGATTTTGCATGTGTTTAGTGTATATGTTCATTTCATAAACATTTAACTAGTGTATTGTTTTAAGTTTTTTTTTGCTCTTCAAGAAAGATGTCTAGAAAAATCGCGTTTAACAAGATAAATTGGAACTTATCAAAGACGATGTGATAAAAATTTGCTCTAATATTTGCACAATTATAAAATAAAATAAAAATTGAGCTGTTTCAGCTGCTTTGATTTTTTTTTTAATCCATTACACTTGATTTGCTCATTTTTTTCTTAACCAATTAGTTTAAAAGGACTAAAAGCAACAATTGGAACAGTTTATTGCTTCTAAAGTAAACGAGCAACAGTTTTTTTTTTTTTTTTTNTTTTTTTTTTTTTTTTGCCATTTTCGGCAAAGGCTAAAATCTTTTTATAAATTTTGATAGAATCTCAAAACTTTCTGCGAGAAAATTGTATATTCGATCTTGTTAAATAGTACTATTTAAAAAAAAGGATAGAAATAAGATACCATTTTGTATTCTTAGAAATGTTCCATACCCTTTTTTTTCTTATGCGTTCTTGGGGGAAAAACTCTTTTGCCATGAAGCAATAAGCTTTTCCTGTGTATTGTGCTGCTAGTCAGGGAAAATATCAGAATGTTGTGAAGTATCTATTTGTAAACAACATTTAATGTCCCAATTAAAAAGACGTTGCTTATCTTTATATTACCTCAAACCTTTTATTTATTTGATTTTCAAAAATTTTGGAGAATAATTGTTAAATTTCTTTCTTAGTTTTATTCGTTTTACAAACATATAAAATTTTAAGATATGTTACATCTGCCAGTAATTTTTTTTTTAAAAATCTACGCACATGAATGCGTTTTTAGTGTAGATTCTCTTAGTTATAAACAAACCTTTTCCACGACGATAGCAATAATAATTGTAGTCAAGCTAGAACAGTTGGTAAATTCTCTTCATGAAAAGAGGTTTAAAAAAAATATTCGGGGGGAGAAAGAGTAGCTGTAGGTTCGTCTCTCCCCATTTCGAACACCTGGCTTTTACTGAAATTAAACAAATAAAATATTCTAAAAAAAAAATCTCAACAGAAGATTTGGGGGTTTAGTAACTGCCCTACCACCGTTAAACTTCATTGTTCTTATGTAAAAGTTGTGGATTTTTTTTTTCGATCTTTTTCACTTTATCCTTTATTAAGCTCTTCCAAAGGGTTAAACATGCCATAAATTAACTATCCATGGTAGATTTTTATGAGGCGTGAAGCATGATGGGAAATCGAATTTTTTGTGTGGTTTAGGATAGAAGTTTTGGAATAAAGAATGAGGTGAGTTTTGCATTGTATTTTTTCTCCTTTTTTGTAACTGTGACCGAAATAGTGTCATTCTTTTGTCCTTTCCAAAGGCGGAAATATAATTATATCACACTCGAAACAGCTGATTGGGTACTCGGCGATTCAAAATTGTCACCTAGTGCGTGATTGGATGTAATTTACATTTTAGCAGATTGAACTTTATTGCCTGATGGAGAGCGCATTGAATTTAAATACAAAAACTCGGTGAGTCATTTGAGGTAAAGAGAGAATAGAATTTGTTAAATTAAAAGTAATAATTTACTTCTTTAATAGCGTTTTCTTTTTTTGAAGCAAATTAGCATTATGACCACAGTAAAAAGACAGTTCTTGAGATTTCAATGTTAGCTTTCTTCGGTTCGTTTGTGTCCAAAACTAAGAGAATATAATGGAAATAAAATTCGTGGCTGTCAACTCTACTGGTTTTATAAATGTTCTCCTGATTTTTGTACATTCTAAAGAATTCCCTAAAATTGAGTAAATTTTCTATTAAAAAAATCCCTATTTAAGTAAAATTTTTACATAATTTATTGCTTGCTTGAATATTTAAATGATACATAATGAAACGAGCCTCATTTATAGAAATCAGTTTAAAGCTTTTTTTGTTCTTTTTCTNGTGGGACACTTTTTTTTTTTTTTTCTTCTAAAATTTTCAGTTTATCTTTATTCAAAACTATTTTTTAAACTAATCTAAAAATTTTCCAGGTATCAATAATAAATTTCTTGTCTATTACTTTTGAATAATGAGTTAACTTAATTGAAAACATTTCGTGTTTATTTAATGTCTATCATAAATGAAAAACACTGCAGGCCATTTATAGTTATCAGTTTAATAAAAGTTTTGGTATTTTTATGATGGTAAAAATTCCCTTTTTGTGAATTATTTAGTATATTATGTAACAGTTCTATGAAATTTATGCTTCGTGAAATCTAGTATAATATTTTCGTGTTAGTTTAAAATATTAGTTTTCTTCGCTTTATTTGAGTCTCTTACCTTTTAATAATACAAGAGCTAAAGACGAGTATATAATAGGAGTAAAGTTCGTTATAATTTGAAAAAGATACGACAACTATTTCAAGCTGTCAAAAAATTGAAGCTTTCACTTATTAATTGCTCTTTGTTTTTAAAATATGAGTCGGAAAATAATATATACTTGGAAACCTATTTTTAGTGAAATTTATTTGGGGGGGGGGGAATTATGACAAAATCCAGTTTGTAAGTACTTTAGAAATTCAGGGCCTGATTATTAACAAGAAAATGGAAGTACTTGCCCAGTGTCCTTATTCTAAAAGAGACCAGAAAAATAACTAGCAAAAAAGAAATTATTTATTAAAACTTTCGTTTTGTGAGGAGAAAGCCGAAGGTTTGAAGCATTATTTTCTGAGTCTCTTCCATTTATAATTTCTATTTTACAGTTTATATTTTTTTTAAATAAAAAATAAAGAAAAAATACATAATTATAAATTGTAGCAACTTTTAGAATTGAAAAAAAGAAATTTGATTTTTTTTTCTTCATTTTTAGGATATTTTACTTCAATAGCTTTTAAAACTTATGTTTAATTACATTTTTATAAGTTAAAAAAAAAAAAATTTCAGAAAAAAGAATTCGTGTCATAAAATTGTTGATAAAAAAAAAGTTCTTGTCATATAAAATAGTTGATGAATTTTACGTCAAAAATAGCGTAATGTAAAATATGTTAATGTAATATAAACTAATTTATGGGGTGGAGGATATGTAATTAGTATTCCAAGCAAAATGGTTATATTTTGATAGTTTTGTAAACTGAACATTGTCATAGTCGCGTTGTTTCTGAATTTCAACCTCTGCGCGTCAGCATATCAATTCTATAACTAAACTGATACTTGACTATAAATTGCCAAAATAAGGTACTGTGACATTTGTATTTACATTTTTCTTTCTTACGTTAGATGATATTTCAGAGAAAAACTGTAAGACTGAAAGAATCATCCTACCCAAAAATATATAAATATGATTAATTATTAAGACCTATCACCTTGGCCTAACTTCTTGGGAGGGCAACAACTTTGGGGTCCAAAATACTTTACCTGTCACCTCTCAAACAAGAGGAAATCTTGTCTTTATATTCATTTTTAAACAGCAGGGTAAGAACTATTTTTCAAAAGAAATGCTTGAAACTGGAATAATTATATCTTTTGTTAACTATGTCTAAGGTTTCAACGTGATTGCCTCCTCTTTCTACTTTGCAATAAACCCATACTGTTCTTTTGTTAGGTTTTCCTACTTATTTCAGCCATTTTTATCAGGTGGAATTGACAAAAACTGTGGGAAATTTAACCGTTGAAGATAAGGTATTTACATGAAAAGCTTTTAACTTTCTCAGTGTCATTCATTATTGGGGAAAAACTATGGATAGTTGTTTCTCATTGTGCCTGTTGAAACTTGTTAAGATTGAAGAATAAGCTGTATAGCCGAAAATAAATCACAAAATTTAAAATTTATACTAAATCTACTTCTAATGTATAATTTTTCTTTTGATAAAGAATAATTTTATTTTTCCAGTATAATAAAATTCCCCGTTAGATAATCATTTTGTTGGGCTTTGTGAATTTCGCCGAATAGCAAAACATGTTAAAAATGGCTTGAGTTATTAATATTATTATTTTTACTACTATCCCGAGACAATAAACCCATACGGCTCTGTTTGGTTTTCATACTTATTTCAGCCGTTTTTATCAGTTAGAATTGAAGAAAACTGTAAATTTCAACCATTGAAGATGGTATTTTCTTAAAACCTTTTAACTTTCTCAATATCATTCATTATTAAAAAAAAAATGACAGCTGTTTATCTTTGCACCTGTTGAAACTTGCTAAGATTGAAAAATAAGCTATTTAGCCAAGAATGAATTGTATAGTTTTATCCTAAATGAACTTTTAATGTGTAGTTTTTCTCTTAATAATAAATAATTTTATTTATTTTCTTGAGTAATTAGTTTCGAAGGCTAGATATGAAAATTGGCATATATACTCTTACCATTGAACAACTTGAATTAGCATAAATCATATGCCACGTTGTGAAAGTATTCTAAAGAACAATTTGAAAGTGCTTTTTGATAAAAAACACAAAAAAAATTCTTGATAAAAAGCTTTTAACTTTTTTCAAAATCACTAATTATAAACAAAAATTTGACCTCTGTTTTTCATTGAACATGTTGATACTTGCTTAATTTGAATCATAGATTGCAGTAAAAAATTAACGTAAATTTATTAAAATTTTACTCAAAATTATTTTCAAGTACATATGACTTTCATAAAAGAGAAACTACTAATATATAGATTTATTTTTTGAATGATACAACTTTTAAAAGTTCTTTACAAGGGCAGATATAAAAATTGGTAAATATATTCTTACTATTTGCGTGTACTTTTGAGCAGCTTGTATCAGTCTAACGAAGATATTCTAAAGAGCATTAAGTTTTTTTTTTTTTTTTTTGTGCAAAACACCAAAGGGGAATGATATAGTTTTTTCATAAAAAGCTTTTACATTTTTTTAACGTTATTCATTACAAGCTATAATTTGATTTCTGTTTGTCATTGTACCTGTTGATACTTAATTTGAATTACAGGTTACGGTAAAAAATAAATGAATTTAAATTTTATTCTAAATCATTTTCTGATGTGAATGGTTTTTGGTTGGAATGGTTGATTAAAAAAAAAGAGAAAAACTAATAATAATTCGCTTTAGTTTTTGAATTAGATAGCTTTAAAACGTTCTTTATCAGACTATATATAAAAATGAGCAAATACAAATCAAGTAAGCTAGTGCGATTGAAAAAAATTCTTGCGGAAAATTTCTAGATAGGGGTATAAATGTTGTGTACACGTGAATTTTTTTCGTTTTGAAATTTTTGTTAGTATGTGTAATATAAATTTCAAATACACTACATTTTATTTAAAAGCTCTTTTAATATTTATATTGGTTTTTGAATGAGAAATAATTAGAATTTTTATGAAAAATTTAAAATAAATTGAAAAAAATATGAAATTTATCAAAATAGTTTAAGTGAATGAAAAGAATTAATTAATAAATTTAGGAATTTAAAAAAAGATAAATCGAGCTGGTTTAAACACTATTAATATTATTTATAATCATTCTAGCTCAATTAATTTTATTAAAATTGTTCTAGCTTAACAAACGTTATATATAGCGAAGTTTCACCTTATGCTCAAAAGCAAATATTGAAAAAGATAAATTCAAGGATTCTGTTATCTATTACACTCTTAATTTACATTTTTGTTTCAATGTCCTATCAAAGGCTCGATAAAATAAATTTAAAACAAAAAATATCGTTAATTTTTTGTTACTTTCATCTTTGCTACAATGACCTGTCAAAGCCTTAAGAAAATTAATTAAAAAATGCTGTTAAATAAATAAATATTAATTAAAAAATGCTATATGTTAATACTTTTTATTTGTATCTTTGAAATATGCCATCAAAGCCTCAAAAAAATAAATAAAACCATTGTTTACTTATTATTTTTCTAACTTGCATCGTTGTGGTTATGTCTTGTCTAAGCCTCGTGAACTTAAATTTAAAAATAAAAAATTTTTTTATTTATAATTTTCCAATTTGCATCAATGTCCACAGAGCTTCAAACAAAATATCATTAAAAATACCGTTGTTTATTTATTACTTCTTAACTTCCCTCTCTGCAACAATGTCCGATTAAAGCCTAAAACAAAATGTCATTGAAAATATCATTGTTTATCTATTACTTTCTAACTTGCATCTTTGCAACAATGTCCTACCAAACAAAATATCATTAAAAAATACCGTTGTTTATTTCCAACTTGTATCTTTGTAGTCGTGTCCTCTCAAAGCTTTCCCATGTAACACAATCTACCTTTGTCCCTTTAATCATCCTTTGCAACTGACCATCGTTTAACTTTAAAATGCACGCCACTTCCTAATTCTATATTCCTCGATCCCTACGCTGTCCAACTCTACACATTTTTGATCATCTATTTAAACAAATGTCCGCTTGGACAAAAGTCCTTTCACAAAGGACCGGAGCGGATGAATTTTGATCTCCAGAAGCCCCCTTCTCTTGCACAATCCCAAAAGGAACTCTCAAAACCAACCTCCACCCTTTACGCCCTCCACCTGCTGACACGATGCTAGGGCCCTGTGGGTACGAAAGCAGTATTAAAGTCATTTCTGTGTTATTAGTGTCGTTTTAAAGCTGTGTGCGCCCCTGCTCCATATCCCCTCAACTCTCTTAATACTCGCAGGTCTCGACTATGCAAATAGGGCGCCAGCATCATTGAAGCATAAAATCCTTTTCCCTGGTCCTTTCCTCAGAACGAGTACAGAGATTTCCACCCACGGCTAATTGGAAAGCTTATTAAATTGCGCCCCGGTACGCGCCCAGGTCCGTCTCTCAACCAAAACCGAAAACACACAGTACATCCCCCAAACATTCTGAAGGAGGATTCTGGGAAAGGCACCCTCTAATTTTAACTTTGTTGCCTTTCGGGCTCGTTTCATTAACAGCAATGGAACAAGACAACAGACTGGCAGAGAGACAAGGTAGTTGACAATCCTTTTCACGTGGAAATGGAATAAAATTGAATTATGATTTCTCAGTTCCGAAGGAAAGATTTCAGAAACCCCTTAACCGTGAGTCCCTCGAGCCCAAGGAAACTATGCTTTTCTCGAGACAACAAATAGATGGGGTTTTGAGATGGTGTTTCCTTTTAAAATCTTCACGGTTAAGGTGCCTGTTCCCTGCCTTATTGCTTGTGTTTTAATATCCAATTAAATTCCATATCCTCATTAAGAAATTTTTAACTGTATCCGCGAGCTGCTCCACTGATGATGAGATTAGCACATCTATGTAGGTGACTGTTTTCATAAACATGGAAAAGCTTTTCTTCCTAAACTTTAATGTTGCCTGAAAATAAGACAGAGCGAGTGAAATATTTGCATCAAAAGTCAATAAACTCTTCTATATAGAATGTAAACCAATTATAATAGTATTCTCGTATGATTTAGTTATTCTTATCTTTCATTATCCGAAAGCATTATTCTATCTCTATTCATAAAGATGAAAGAATACATGAATGTCCATTAAAACTTTCGTTATAATGAAATTAAAATCATTATAAATGAAGATATTTTAAAAATACTTATTTCAATATTTTTTTACATTTTAAACTATATTGCACTATTGAAGGGGGAATTCAAAGCCTTTTTTACACTATTGCGAAATTTAAACTTAGGTCAGTAGAAGTAGCCAGTAGCAGTAAGCATAGTAGCAGAAGAAGATATATTTAACAGTGTCTCAGATATATGCTGGACCCAAACATTTTCACAGTTTGCTGGAGATAAAATTACATTTTATTCTAAATTTATAATACAATTCAAAAACAATAATTCTTTCTTTCTTTAATAGCATGCTTCTTACAAGAGAAAATAAAACAAAATTTTCTCTGTTAATTTTTTTTACATGTTGAAAATAATCTGATTTTTAATAAAGACTATGTATGAAAAAAGAAATCAATTTGCAATACGTAGAATAGGATTTCGTTTTGTTTCTTTCTATTTATTTTGTTAATAAATATAAATATTATTCACTCGGGAAGTGATCCAAGCTTTTATCGATTACTTTCGTTTAAATAATCGATTTATGAAAAATAATGAAAATTTATCGATTGCGGCTACCGTTATCTACCTAGAATCTTTTTATAGAAGTCGGTGATCTACCGTGTTTCTGCTTAATTAATGTATTGTTGGCATAGAATTTGTTTTGTTTTTTTTTTCGTGTAAAAAAATTAGATTTTTTAAACGAGTTTTTTTGTAAGCCAAACAGTGGTTTCATCTGTTGCTTTTCCTTACTACCGTTCGTAATCAATTAACCTGTACGTTGCTCATATTTAAAAAGAAATATAGTATATATATATATATATTCGTATGACCTTTTAACAACTTTATTTTAAAATAAAATAAAAATGTCTTTTTTTGTTGTAATTAAGTCAGAAAATTATAATATTTTCGCTAATAAAAATTAATTTATAACAGATACAAATTAATTAATTGTACTAAAACCAAACGATATTTTAAATAAAAAAAAATTTTCTCAGTTTGATATTAAAATATGTATTTTTTTCTTATTTTGCGATTTTGATATTATGAATGACCCTTAAAACTAGTTTTATTTCGAAAAGTCAAAATATTTTAAATTTAATACAAAATAAACTTAAAATATGCATTCTAATTAATGCTAATTAATTNCGTGTTCACTATACTGTATATAATATACTAATATACGTGTACTATATAAAGTTTGACTGTATATATATATATATGAGTACTTTATTTTAATTTAGTGTCGATTATTCGTATGACCTTTTAACTACTTTATTTTAAAATAAAATAAAAATGTCTTCTTTTTTTTTGTTGTAATTAAGTCAGAAAATTATAATATTTTCGCTAATAAAAATTATTTATAACAAATTAATTAATTGTACTAAAACCAAACGATATTTTAAATAAAAAAAAATTTCTCAGTTTGATATAAAAATATGTATTTTTTTCTTATTTTGCGGTTTTGATATTATGAATGACCCTTAAAACTAGTTTTATTTCGAAAAGTCAAAATATTTTAAATTTAATACAAAATAAACTTAAAATATGCATTCTAATTAATGCTAATCAATTTCTGAACGCAAAATTTTATCTAAAGAAACCTCTGCGCATTGCAAAAGTGTGAAAATTAATTGATTCCGAAAATAATTAATCTGGCAGTAAGGCGCCAATAAAAGTATTCACATACTTTCGATTAAAAAAAATGAAAAAAAAAGAGACAATTTTTGAACCAGATAATTACTTCATCAACTTGCACAATAGAAATCACCATTCCATAAAATAAAAAAAAGAATAAAATTTAAATAATACTACCCAGAAATTCTCAGTAACGTCACCCCGTTTGTTGACCTTTAGAAGATTAAAAAAAAAAGAAAAATAACAAATAAAACGTTCAACGGTCAGTTCATTTCTGAGATCTAGATTCGCGCATGTCTAGAGAAAGGATACAGCGTTTTTCCACAAAATGGTGAAAACAAGCAGTAGAACAAAAGGTAGCATTTAAATTGCCTGTCTTAAACTCTAAAAGAATAGGCTTAGTTTTTTGAGCAGATTAAATTTGAAGTGGAAAGACAAAGAATAGAACAAGTTTTTGGCGGCCTTTTTCTGAAAGATGGTAAATTTCTGTCGCCAGAAAGCAATAGTAGGTTACGATTTACAGTTCTTGGTGAGATTTTCTAAGCTAAGAGAAGACAAAATTTGATTTTCTGCCATTTGTTCCGGTTTGGTACACCCAGAAATCACCGAGTCTAATGTACTTTAGGATCCCATGAAGAATTGGTACAAGTGAGATTTGAAATTGGCCATTTGTATTGGTTTTAATCACGATGTTTAGACATATATCTCATTTATTTTATTTTTATGTATTTTTTTTCTGATTAAGTATCAACATTCCAAAGACGTTGAACTTACAATTTCTCAGAAAAATATTTGATAGACATTTTTATGTATAATGGGTGTGAGGGCGTTTATTTATTTATTACTATTTTTTTTTCTTCAAATTTGTCGATAAACACTAATATTAAATGGCACAGGAAAATGTTTTACAAATTCCTTGACTCGGAGCTGCGATGGCTCAGGGGATAGAGCGTTCTCCTTCCAATGAGTTGACCCGGGTTCGAATCCCAGTCGATACGAATTTCGCATCCGGTTTGCACCGACCACAGTGCTGACGTGAAATATTCTCAGTGGTAAACGGATCATGGGTTAGAGTCCCCTAGCCGTCAGGCTAACCGTGGAAGGTTCTAGTGGTCTTCTTCTCCATATAACGCAAATGCGGGTTATCTCCATCAAAAAGTCCTCCACGAAGGCAAATTTCTCCCAATANTGCCGTCAGGATAACCGTGGGAGGTTCTCGTGGTCTTCCTCTCCATGTAACGCAAATGAGGTCTTCCACGATGGTAAATTTCTCCCAATACTCGATCCAGGAGTTCCCCCGTCCTCTGGATTGGTTCAAAATTAGAAGGCTACGGAGTTGAACATTAGTGGTCGTAAACTCATAGAATTGGGTCGGCTGTTCAACGACGGTAATAAAATAAAATTAAATTCCTTGACTCATATCAGTTTTTCAAATGCTGTTAAATTAAAATGAATTGGAAATTCTAAAAACGAGAAATAAATTCCATTTTCGTCATATTTCAAACGAAAAACGTAGCGCAAATCACTTTTGAAGGACGAAAGCAAAATTTTCGGTACATTTAAGTTTATTACGTAGATCCCAAATCGAACGTTTTTAATTTTAGGGGGGGATAAAAATACAATTGCTTCCTCTTTTTACAGTTTAAACGATTGCAATTCGTATCGCCACTAAACACTGAGCTCCAAATAAAATTTGAGTTTTCCAGCTGCTCAGAAAGCGGTCGGAATTTAGATAGACCATACGTTCAGTTTGGCTGATAATATAGTAAAAATATTTGCTAGTTGCGACCTGAAAAAATTTGCTTTGTCCTTTAACTCCGAGGTTATAAAGAAAGTAGAGATTTGAGTGCTCTAGTTAGTTGGAGGGAAAATAGTAATTTCGAGAGCAAGATTTCACCTTTACAAACACGAAAGCTAGTAGAATCATACTATCATTATTTCCAAAAACCTTAATATTGTACTAAGTTTAACCAAATTATTGGTACTTCGACTTTATTACACGGTATTATGTTCAACTGTTGTCACGATATCACACTGATTAAAGTACTGAGCTGTCATGAAGGTCTAGGGTTCTATCCCTTTTGTTAGCTTAAAGCCTGTCACAAAAATGAGTAATAACTTATCCGAAAAGTAAAAGCAGCCGGTGCGTGATACTGACTACATTGCCACCATCACGCCGGTGGTCACAAAAATGTTGCCCTTTACCCTTTACGACTTCATTGGTTTTTATAGCAGTGCTTTTTTACGGTTCAACTTTTCCGGAAGTATGATGCAATTAACTATTACGAACGGAAAACTAGCACCGCATTATGCTCCAAGCTTTCGTTATTATATTTCAATGTTGAACGTATTTTCCTGATATTGATCTGGAATGCTATGAACAAACTATTTTTAAATGTTTGCAAGTTAAATTTTCTCCATTTTAAAGTTTCATTGAACTCATACATTCAAAAAAGAAATTAGAAAATTAAACCATAAAAATAATATTGCCGTTTAATGTATCCATAACAGTAAAACATTTATTTTGATAACAATAAAATCACTTTAATTTTGTAACAGTCTTGCAAACCTTCGAATAATAGATGTAGTAAAAAAAATCCATAATCAAAATATAGACATGAAATAAATAAAAAAAGGTGGGTATCAAAATTTATAAAGTTACGATTCCAAGACTAAATTGACTCCTCGAAGTATAATGCATAATATATCACGGAAATTACGTTATGAATTACGTCCAGGTAATCTTAATTTCTTTTCACTTTCATTTTAGCTGGCCATTCCTCATCCTTATTAAACTGACCTTCGATTATTCTACTAGATCTTTTCTGTAATGAAAACTTTTTTTTATATATATATCTAATTCTCCCACCCCACAATCTAACATAAAATGTGCGTGCGAGTATATGAAAGATTAGGGGGGGGGGGCATCTATCGAAGGATTATCGATTTGGCCTGTACATCACCTCCACCCCTCTAGGATCTGCAGACGATTATTCCTATGGGTAGAAATATTGAGAGAAATTTTTTTTATCGTTTGCTTTAGATATCGAACGGTCTAGGGATAAAAATATGTTTTAAAAAATAATCGATTTATACATTTTTGTGTGGAGTGTTCTATTAAATAGGACAGTCGCGAGAAAAGAAAAAGAATTTGCTTCAGATAATTGCATCCTCAAAACTGAATTTAGAGATAAGTGTTGTAAAGTTTGGAATAGTATAGTGTTAAGTAATTTTATTTAGAGTTATTTTAATTTGAAATTTAGTTATGCTAATTTCCGCTTATAACCAAGCCTAGTGAAATTAATTTTGATTATTTTTATTGAAAGTAGTAACTGTTATTATTTTTATTAAAATTAACAATAATACTTTTTGAAAATTGTAGTCCTTATAATTTATTCCTAAGCTAGTAGTTGCAGATATTCTTATACAAAATGATTGGTTTTAATATTTAAAACATTAATGTTATTATTATTAAAAATATTACTATAAATTAGATAAATAATTATAGTAAAAAATAAGTAAATAATAATAGTATTAATCACAACGGTATTTTAAACTATAGTTGTTATTTAGAATGAGAATAATCTTTATTTGCATCGCGAATATAGTTACTGTGATTATTGAAAATTGTAATTATTATTATTATTTGACATAGATATTATTATTTTTCCAAACAGTACTCATTATAATTTATTTCGAAAATAGTTATTATTTTCAAAAACAGTATACTTATTATAAATTATTTTGAAAATAGTAGTTACAATTACTATTCCCAAATGGAATCAAAGTGAATATTGAAACTATTATTATTGGAAATATGTAATAATTATTGAAAATATTATTTTTGAAAATAATAATCAAAATAAATGCTTCCATATTCAATAACAATAATTTGAATCAGTGAATATTGAATATAATACTAAAATAATGAGAATCTTTGTAGAAAATGATAATAATTATTTTCTACAATATCAGTTTTATTATTAATAACAACATTAATATTAGTACTATATTGGTATTTAAATTGCGGTTGTTATTATTATTATTACTATTAAAAATATTAATTATTTGTGTTTGAAATGCTAATAATCCTTATTAATGGGAAGAATAGAAGACATTATTATTATTGAAAATTTTAGAAAACTCTATTAGTGAAATTAGTAGTTATTATTATTGGGAGTAGTAATTATTGTTATATGTACTGAAAAAAGCAATTGTTATTCATTATCAGAGCTATTACTTAGTAGTAAATAACATTAAAAATTAAATTATTTTTGCCAATTTTCATTTAATAAAGGTAATTTAAGGTAATTAAAAATAACAAATTTAATTTCAGTGAAAATGTCATTTTACGTGTGCTTTTGGTGAGGCAATTATAATGAAATATGTTATATTAATGGCTAATATTTAAACCAATCCTTTTAAAATTTCTTTTCTGTTATATTTTTGAATTGATACTGGGAGCACTATGTAAAAGATTCATAAAAAGTAGACATTTTTGTGACGTTTTTTAAAGAACAGTAACTTTTATTGAAATAGGCTGTAAATTATAACAGTAAAAACCTTCAAAAATAATAATGAATTTTAATTATTATTATAATTTTTTTTTTGTAAATTAAAATAAAGCACATGCAAAAGTTTAAATTTATTCGACGCAATTAATTTTTTTTTAAATACATATTTTACTTTAATTTTTTTTTAAATTTGCAGTAAGTATTTAAACCTAAATTTCTAAAAGTAACATGAAACAGTAATTAAAAATGCTTGAATATGTCAGCATATTACTTCTATATAATATTTAGCTTTTCAAGTTTTTCATGCAAATTGAATTTATTAGATATTTTTAATTAAAAAAAAATTCAATATGAATCCTCCGCTTATATATTTTCCTGCTTTACTGCAATTCACAGTTATAAAATCTTGACTAAAAATTATTATTTTATTTCTGTGAGAAAATCCTTATTTAATTTAAGAAGAAAACAGTTATTTAATTGAAAACTATTAATTAAGTTCCACATGCACTCAGTTTTTATTTATTATTATTTTTTTTTAAAGAAAATTGTTGTTTAAAATACCCGGTGAATTAACAAATATTTTTAACTCTTTTTATTTGCCTTAACCTTAATGTGCTAATTGGCTATTCAAAAATATTTTAAAATTTCCCACTTTTAATTTTAACATGCAATAGCTTAATATGAATTTTTACAGAAACTGCCCATCACTTCTATTCACATCCCCAAACAATTCGAAATGGACTCGTCCATCTAGCCATCTTCCATTTCTCCCCCACCCCCTAGTTTATTGGAATTTGTCCACCCATCCTCCCTACGATTTGCCCCACCCCTCGCGCCATAAAAAAGAAGCAACAGAAAATAATAGTAAAAAAGAGCGGCAGGGAAAAAAAAAATCTTTTTCTGTATGGTAATAGGGTTTGCACGCAGGCATCACTGTTCCACGGTAACCATGACAACTCATCTCTTCCTTGGCGTAGGGTGATGGAGAAGATGCTCTATGGAGCAAACAAAAAAGGTTTAAAAAAATCGCCACATCTGGCGCATTTGAGCCAAGGAAAAGAAAAAAAAAAAATGCGGTGACAGAAATATTAAAGGTACGACGGTAAGGGAAGGTTAGGTGATGAATTTTGCTCTTGATTTCTGTCACGTGAGATTGTTTGTTTGTGTTTCGGTTTTGTTTGATTTTGTTTGTTCTTCTACTTTCGCTGCGTAACTAAGGAAACACCCAGCGGTTGCGGTCAATTAGATATTTTCTTTTGGACATTCTGCTCTGATAGAAGTTGCGAGTTGTATGCAACTCAGTTTATGCATTGCATTAGGCAGCAATTTTGGAGAGGTGCAATATTAAATAAATAAACCCAAAGTTAACGCAGAAAACAATTCTCCTCACTAGTCCGCTAAAGCAAAGAATTAATTTCTAGTGCTACCTTAGAATGTTTTCTTCTTCATGAATGGCATTTAAGATGTGTATAAAGCAGTATGATAAGAAAATGTTTAGAATCTGATTTTTTTTCTTTCCTTTAGGAGGGAGGTATCGATTTTTTTATTCTACTTTCTAACGTATATATCATACCCACCCTACCATGGCCAGGCACCTAGGCCTATTTTTACTACTCTATTCTTCAAACGGCCATGAGAGGAATGCCGCATAATTTTGACCCTGATCAGACGACGTGGACAGCGCCTGATCTGGTACCTCTCTCTCCAAATTTCTGCACCACAACCAATGAGAGAACTTTCAGTCCCTACAAATTTAGCGAGCACCTTGCTGCCTGGTTGTTTTGTCGGACACCAGGACTCTCTGCAACTTTCTAACGTATAAACATTTAGAATCATGTTTTTAAGAACTCTCTTTTCTAACTCTGAACTAAAAGTATAAATCTGTTTGAATATATTGTGTAATTTCAAATAAACAGGATGCCACTACACTGCGAAAACTCAAGGTAATATAAATAACAGTAATATTAACTCAAAGTTAACGGTATCTGTAAATTAACGGTATCAAAATCAAACAGTGTTGGAAACTATGATAGTAAAAAAAAGTTAAAAAACATTGAACAAAGCAAAGGAAAGACAGAAATCTATCTGCATCTAGGATCGCAAAACCACCTGCATTTATTTTTTCTCCCCCTTATCTTTTTCTACTTATTTAAAAAAAAAAAAAACGAAAAAGGATTAGTAAATTTTTTTAATAAATTAAAATTATTAAGAGTTTGGAAATTCGCATTTTCTTTAAGACATTTTTACAGTTAGTTTTAAAATTTTGCTATCATAACTTTGCAACTTTTTTTCCGTTGCAAATTTATTCTTTTTTTATTTAAATTAAAAGTGTAGTTTAATTTGAATATAAGATTTTCTTTATTTAAATTATGGTAAATTAAAATTTTTAGAAGTTTGGAAAGTCATATTTTCTTTAAGAAATTTTTAGTTAGCATTCAAGTTTTACAATCTTAACTTTGCAACTTTTTTTTCGTTGCAAATTTTAATAGCAATTTTTGTGTTCCTTTATTTTTTTGAATTTCATCGAAGGAAAAAAAAACCTAGGG
This sequence comes from Parasteatoda tepidariorum, assembly GCF_043381705.1. Classification (NCBI taxonomy): domain Eukaryota; kingdom Metazoa; phylum Arthropoda; class Arachnida; order Araneae; family Theridiidae; genus Parasteatoda; species Parasteatoda tepidariorum. The sequence continues at coordinate 33,651,532 of NC_092213.1, read as the reverse complement.
CAGGATGCCATATTTCTCTAAGCGCAAATTTTACGATGACACTATTCTTCTTTCTTCTCTCCCCACCCCCACCCTTTAAAATAATTTTAGTTTCAAGTAATCGCCAAAGGAGGGCTCGTTTTCTCTAAAAAACACTCTCTGTCGTTAAAGCCTTACGTGCTAATTAATAAGTATTAGATTTATTTTTATTATAAAACTGGTTTTTCAGGCATGTTTAGAAGAACGACACTGTAGCTTACTTATAATTGAAAATTCCACATTAATGCTTTACTATAACATTTTCTAAATAATTCGTGCTTCGCAATTAAAATTTTAAAAAAAAACTTGCATAAAGCCATTGTCAGAAGCCAAAAAAATTCCAAATACTATAATAATAAATACGTGCTAAATCTAAATCTTCAANAGGTTTTACAATCTTAACTTTGCAACTTTTTTTTCGTTGCAAATTTTAATAGCAATTTTTTTGTTCCTTTATTTCTTCGAATTTCATCGAAGGAAAAAAAAAGCCCTAGGGCGCGCAGCCATATTTCTCTAAGTGCAAATTTTACGATGACACTATTCTTCTCCCCCCCCCCACCCTTTAAAATAATTTTAGTTTCAAGTAATCGCCAAAGGAGGACTCGTTTTCTCTAAAAACAACTCCCTGTCGTTAAAGCCTTACGTGCTAATTAATAAGTATTAGATTTATTTTTATAATAAAACTGGTTTTTCAGGCATGTTTAGAAGAACGACACTGTAGCTTACTTATAATTGAAAATTCCACATTAATGCTTTACTATAACATTTTCTAAATAATTCGTGCTTCGCAATTAAAATTTTAAAAAAAAACTTGCATAAAGCCATTGTCAGAAGCCAAAAAAATTCCAAATACTATAATAATAAATACGTGCTAAATCTAAATCTTCAAACCAGCTATTAAATAATTTCTAGCCAATAAAATATTCTCTTAAATAGAAGTAGAAAACAACTAATTGGTGAACTAAATAAACGCTTTTTTTCCCTAGCAGTTTTATCAAAAATAAATAAATAAATAGCATTGATATTTTACTCAATTAGAATCAACTTAAAAGAGCGTGCAATCACTTTTTTGCTCAGGCTTCAAGGACTTTACATCCGGGTATCCAAGTATGAAAACGATAATAGAATGAAAAGGTTTTATTCTTTTTTTCATTCAAAAACATCGATTGCGATTTACCATATTTTGAAAGCTTTGCAGGTGGCCTTTTAATTAGTTATTTGATATTACAAAATCATTGCATAATGTAATAAAACCAAAATTTTTATTGGAATATATTTCAATTAACCTTTAAACTAGTTTCGCATGTAAAAATTTATATATTTTTTTCTTCAGTTTTTTAGATTGTAGAGAATATATACAGGAAACTAAAGCTATTGTTTCTTAACAAGTGCATTGTGATGTATAAAATATTTAAAAGTTTGATAATAAAATGCAAAACTAGGTGGAAAAATATTTTTTATACTTATCAGCCATTAGAAAATAAATAAATAATAATAATTAAATAAAATTGAGGAATAGAGAATATTTATTTTAATTAACTATGTTTCTTGTGTTAAAGCTTTTGAGATTATTTCTAAATGCATGTCTACATTGTTGCACAAGGTCTTTACTTATTGAGTTAAAGACATATTGAGTTAATACTTATTGAGTTAAAGATATATTGAGTTAAAGACAAAAATAGTGTTAGAAAGCTATTTTTTAAATAAAAAAATATCCTAAATGTTCCGTAAGGAAATCCCTTATAATGTATCTTTAAATATCTTGTCAAACATTTTTTTAAAATTAGAAAGTATACGCATTAAGGTATTCCAAAAAATGCTATCGAAATCTGATGAATCACTAGTAGCGAAGGCGGATCTAAAAACATTAACACGTATTTGATTGCCGTAAGAAACAGGGAGAATTTTGAAAGGTGATTTTTTAGAAACACATTGAAGTTTCATGTATATAATAATATTCAATATTCAGTTTGTGCTTGCTAGGAAATAAAAATTTATTAAAAAAAAGATGCTTAAAAATTTAACAAATTTATTTTAAAATGGAGGAAAAATAGTTGCATTAAACACAAAAATAAAACTATTAACACACTTAACATTTTTACTCTCTGAGTTTTTTAAAATTGAAAGAAATGCTTGCATAATATATAGTTAAATTTGGTCAAATTTTCCAGTAATAAAGCTTTAAAAACTTGACTTTATTTAAATTAATTCTCCTATGGAGTTTAAAATTAATAATTTTGCATGACTTTATTATCATGCATTTCTATTTCCTAAAATTAAATAAGGCTGTTTTTAACTATGATATAGCCAGCTGGTTTCAAATTTTTATTTTATTTTATTTATTTATTTATTTTTTTTTTGATGACTCAATCTCTACCTGAAAGATCGCTTTTTTTGCTAACAGAAATATATTCCTATTACTGTGGTGGATTAGTAACAGCTATTCATTTTTGTTAAGATTTGCCTATCTTTAGCTAGCACGATTTACGCTAATTCTGAAAAACGACAGTATGAAGGGAAAAAAAGATTTTACAAAGCAAAAATTAAATAAGGTTTTTTTTAAATACGAAAAACATCAAGACTTTTTTCCGATGACTTAATCTTCTCATGGAATAGCGTTTTTTAACAACAGCTATTTTTATTACTGTTGGAAATTAGTAACAGTTGTTCATTTCTGCTAAGAATTGCCGATCTTTAGTTAGCTCCCTTTATGCTAGTTCAGAAGGATGTCAAAAGGTAAAGAAGCCACACTTTTGTGAAAATGAAATTTGTTTGTAACCGATTTTTTTTAATATTTAAAAAGTTACTATAACATCTGGGTTTATAATTTACAAAAACTGAGAGTTATTAATTTACTTTGATAATATTCATCAAGGTAGAAAAACCTTTTTGAATTGTAGTTGCTTCAACTGCAGCTTATTTCATTTACCTTGGCGGAAAAGCTTCGAATAATATTTTTAAACAATTCTTCTAAAATAAATTTCTTAGCTTTTAAACACTTTTACAAACAAAAACCGAATATACTCTAAAATTTGCTAACATTCTAATCGAAATTTCTCAAAAATCCAAACAACGACATATTGGATTTTTAATAAACTTATTTCTCTTCTCTAATACGTCAAGCATGACGAAAATAAGATATCTAATAGATAATGGAATCATTACATGGCAAATACAAGCAGCAGCAATTCAACTAAACTCATCTTCTGAGCGTCGGAGGAATCATTAAACCATGAATGGGAAAAGCCGATAACTCAGTGCTATAGAACTCTAATAGATAATAGAGTTGTCATCTGTTCTTCTTTTTTTTCTTCTTTTTTTCTTAACATTCCAATTCTTTTTCATCCATTTTGGATTTGGTTGTTTGTTGTTCAAGTGACAGTATGGGGATTGTTTTTACGTAAAATTGATGAGATGATAAAAAAAAGTAAAAAAATTACCTAATAATTTTTTGTTTTTGATGGTTATTGAGTAAGTCATAAAGGATGTTTTGATGGGAAAAGAATTGATCTATAAAGACGTTTTTCTCTGTGCTACCAAGGAATAATTATGGGTACAGCCTAGTCACAGTTTATTGACAATCTTGATGACAGTGGTTAGTCTTGAGATTTGCAGAACTGGAACTGTTTCTGTTTGTTCTTGAGTAATTATTCTGTGGCAGCAGAAAGCATTAACATTTCTCAGAGCTTTCCACGATGCTAATCATCTTATAATGAATTTTCAAAAACTTTATTCCGCTGGAAAACCGATAAAATGTATAGACCCATGGCTGAAGAGCTTTTGCTTCTTTAAATACGTAATGCTTTCACAGGTTTATCTCTTTAAAGTTTCTTAGTATCAAAAAGTAACGAATAGAAACATAACGGAAAAATTCAGCGGTTAGCTCTGCTCAACCCATTCTTTAATTTTCTTATTTTTATTATTGGATTCTAAATTATGAATTGTCAGAAATTTATTCCACTGGAAGAATGATTTATTGGATGCATGGACCCATCGTTAAAGAACCTTTTCTTCTTTATAGTACTTGCTGGTTTCTCAGGTATATCTTCTTTAAAGTTTCTTATTATCATATGGAGAAGAAATTCTGGTAGTAAAATTACCGTTCTTGTACAGTAATGACATTCCTAGTGAAAAGAAAAAAAGGAATTTTGGGAATAAAATTAAAAAGTACGGTACATGAATCATTCCTTTTGCTGATATGCTAACGACTTACCGGAAATTCTAGTTTTCAAAATTATAGTTCTTATTACCCCACTGTTAGATTTTTCATTGTGAAATTTTTGTAAAATAACTAACTGCAATCTCCCCATCCAATTAACCGTAAAGTTTACGTTAGAATTTTTTTTTTGCTATTACGGTTTTGAAACCGTTTACAACTAGTATAGTTATAAAACCATGAATAGAAAACTACACGATTTTTTTTTAACCATTTGCAGCTATTATGGTTTGAAAACCATAAAAAAGACATTTAACTGGACATTGGAGCTATGCTTTTGATTAGATAATGGGCATTGGAGAGTGCGGGACACTGAAGATTCTTCAGATGTTGAAAGGAATGGAGGAAATATTGTGGTGTCCACGCTTTGTTTTTGAATCCCCGTTCTGTGGGTCATAAGACTGACAGATTAGCCCTTTCGACAATAATATGTACTAAACAAGCTACTAATAGGCTTCATTAAGTGGACTTAGTTCGTGCGATAAGATTCTGGTTACTTAATCGTATTAGGTGAAAGCAGTTATAAACGATTTTTCCCACAGTTCACAATTTGAATACCATCTTATTTATGGTTATTTGGCGATTTTGTTTAAATATGGTAAAATAACAATTAAACAAATTGCTATTTAATATTTTTTTCGAAGAAATTTCTAACAGTGCATGCATTGAGTAAAGAAACAAAATTAAAATGTAAATTTAACCGAAGAAATTCATTTTTTGCCAGACCCTATAGAGATTACTAAAAAGTTCTGTCACTAGCTTAAGTAAGACTTTTTAAACCATTTTCTGTGAAAATTTACTCAACTCTTCTCATAATTTTTTTTTGACACAAGCTTATCCAAGTGGAAGATGCAATGTAAACTCAATTGAAATTGAAATCAAACGCGTGCAATATGTAAATATCGAATTGTATCAATAAAATTGCACCGATATCTATTGATTTTTGATTAAACTTCAAAAGTGCCACTTTTTATTTATTTATTTATTATTATTATTATTTTTTCTTTTTTGCAGAACACTAACCTTAGTGGTATTGTTTTTTTAATAATTTACATATAAACAAACTATAAAACCACATGCACAAAAGCTTTCATCACAGCATTCCAAAAAACATTGGATACGCATCCACATTACATATCATTCCAATTCGGTAATACCATTAGTTGCTCAACGTAAAGATCCATAGATAACGATCCTTGGTGATTCACACCGAGCATACATCCGAACAGGCTTTCAACTTCTGTCCTGGTGTGATGGACACCATTATACGATTGTCCATTGGACTCTCCACCCTTTAAAACAAAGCCGCGGTTTCCCTATTGACCAGTGGTCACTCACCATTATCGGATTCCCAGCAAATGCATTTTCCACCCCCTACTTCTAATGAAGCAGGGCTGATGACAGACAGACGCGTGAGTTGTCATGGTAATATGCATAGCGATTGCTTTCCCTCAATGCTTAAATGATGCTCCTCTGCCTCTGATGTCGATTTGCTGCGGGGCTCCACTAGGTTAATTCTTGGGAAAATTAAGCCCCCTACACCCCCTTCTTCCTCTTGTTCTCTCTCTCTCTCTCTTCTAAACTAATATGCCCCGTGCACGAATTTTCCTATATGCGTGCTGTTGGGCCCTGATATAATTTGGAATAACGCGATTGCTTCCACTGTGAAAGCAATCTGCTTAGCTATTTGTTAGTGAGTCTGAAATAATCAATTTAAAAAAATAAATAAACAAATTTCATACATTTTACAAGGTTTTCGTTATAAATTTACAAATAGGCTTAAAGTATCAACATGGTATCAACAAGATATATTCTAATTTTTTTTATAATGCGTACCTATATGCGCGATATTGGACCCTCATATAATTTGGAATAACGCAATTGCTTTCACATTGAAAGCTATTTGCTTAGTTATTTGTTACTGAATCTAAAATTGTCAATTAAAAAAAAATTAATAGGTTTTACAAGGTTTTTGCTATAAATTTACAAAAATATTTAAGGTACATCAAAATATCAATGATATTTATTCAAATTTTTTAAAAAGAATGTTATTAGGAGATATTTATTTCAATATATACTTTTAAAAGATACCTTGATGTGACAATATGCTTAATTAAATAAGGTCTTTTGATATATTTTTTAAGATAGGACATTTTGATGTATTTCAAAAATACGTAATATTGATTTATTAAAGAAGATGTTTAAGGTGTTTTTTTAAAGAATATATCTCATTAAGTCACCCCGATTTTTATAATACAACACAGTCCACGTTAAATTTTTAAAGTGACTGATGTGGCATTACGCTTTTTTTTTAAAAGAAGTTTTTTTGTTGATGTATATGATATATTTTTTTAAGACTGCATTTTGATACATTTTAAAAAGAAGTAATATTGATTTATTAAAAAATATATATCAAGATGGTTTTTTTTTAATATAGAATATATCAATAAGTCACTTCTTTTTAATATTACATTATAGTCCACGAAAACTTTTTAAAGAAATTAAGCATCTCTATGTATTTTTAAGAGAAGATACCTCGATATGATAATACGATTTTGAAATAAGATTTTTCGGTTAATATTTTTAAAAAAAATTTACCAAGTATTTGTAATATTTTTATGCTTATCTTAACGCAAAGAAAAAAAAATCTTTATTTATTCTCTTAAAAAAAGTATATCTAAAATACTTTTTTAAATGATGTATCTTGATTTTTTATTTCATTTATTTATTTTAAGGAATCTAGATCTGGAGCTTTGAAAATCGTATTTTTTTTATACCTATCTGAGATGCTTAGCTTAAGTAACAAATTTTTGTTTTATTCATTAATTTAAGGAAAGTTAAATTTTTGTTCAATTATTCACTGAAAGTTTAATTTTTGGAAACATTCTAGTTAACGAACACTAATAAAAGTGACATTCATATTTAACTTATTTAGAATACTTTCAATATTGCTAATAGTTCTAAATGGTGCTAGTACTTAAATAGAAATATATCTGATGATATCAGTAATAAATTTGTCAAAAATTTACAATAATCATATAATAAACTAATTTTTATCTCAAATATTACTTTAAACGTCTTTTTTATGCATGATTTATGGTGATGCGCAGCAATATTTTAATTTAAATTATTTATTGCTATTTTTCGATTTTTATTATAATAGAATAGATTTTATAAAGCTAATTCATATAGTAGCTATTCTATTTTAATTAATTTATTCTTTTTTCCATTATTATTAAAACTAAACTAATTCTATTTATTCACTCTTAATTTTAATTGCTTATTTCTATTATTTAAGTGTTAGAGTAATTTTTACGACTCTTAGAGAAGTATTTATTTTTTTAATATAAATTAATTATTTTTAGTTTGCAATAATTTTAACTAGCTATTATTAACAATAACAAAACGTTTAATCAGTTTTTCGTGTACCTTATTGCATAGCTTAAATACATTTAAAATGCAAACCATCGTGCAATATACAAACCATCGAGTAATTTTTATGACGCTTAGAGAAGTAATTATTTTTTTAATGCATAAATTAATTATTTTTAATTTTCAATAATTATAACTAGCTATTATTAACAATAACAAAAAGTTTAAACAATTTTTCGTGTACCTTATTGCATAGCTTAAATACATTTAAAATACAAACCATCGAGCAATATAAAATGAAATATAATATACAATAACTAATGTTTTAGTTCATAAATCATGTCCCTTGTTCACGTAATTGATTCAACTCCCGAAAACATCAATTGAAGACTGTTTGTGCAGGGGAAGCATTGTAATATTTCGCTTATAACTTAGAAATGAAGTAGAATATTTCATCAAATGTTTCGCTATTATGTTCGAAGGTTAGGTCTCAAATTCCGAAACATCTCTTAGCTTCAAGTGCCAGATTTTCTATTAGATAAATTCACATCGAAACTTATTACAGAAATTCATAAATCCTTCTAAGGCCAATTTAAATGGCGGTGGCAGGGAAGGTAAAATAGTTTGTTTGCAATCCGTTTTCGGACTCTTCGGGAAGTACTTGAATGGGAAATCTAATAGGAATCTATCGCCACGTTGCATGAAAGGCAGAAGCAAAGATTCTTACATATAAATTGTTGGACTTTTCCTCGCCCAGTACCTACTTTCGAGATTTAGTCTTTTCAATAAACAGCCAAAGAATAGAATATTCAAATTATGGGATTTTCAGGCGACAATTCCAGAATTCGCATATTAAATTCCTTTAGTTGCCATGGTGGAACAACCATTATCCAGCTGTAGCTTCTTGACCGTAGGGGGGAAGGCAAACCATGACTCTTTATACAGGGACAGATAACGCTCTTGAAGTAGTACAACAACACCAGGGCGGCTTTATCCTTGCTAGATATGAAACTATAGCGGAGAAGGCGATTTAATCCTCTTAAAATTTCGACGAAGCGCCTAATCCCTCCTCTGTTAATCAGACTGCATTTTCCAAACCAACTAAATGAACTGGTTTCAAGCCTTCGATATTGAATGGTAAAGAGTTCTGATAAAATTTAGGTGATGTCGTCTGTAGCTACATGCGACAGATGTTGATGCTGTTGTCCCTGCTAAGAGGGTCTCTGCACATATGGGGAGGTAGGGAGAATCAGACCTTACAGAGGGGATTTATCAAGAGTTGTTTCGATGGGGGTAATCGGGAAAGCGAATTAATGTCTTTCCATTCCTAGTAACGTCTCGGGGTGCATTTGTATTGTTTTGGGTTTAGATTCGAATATAGAGAATTCCAGTATGTGGGCGGGCATGGGTTTATTTCGATGAAATCTAATTCTCCCACCGCTCCTTTCCCCTGAATGACACAAATTGGAAATTGATTTCATGCCTAAGTATTAAACTACACGAGCGGAAAAATGGTAGGTATACGCTTTTAAAACCATTCTCATTATCGTTAGAATTTCTACGCCAAAGTTCGAATCAACCAATATTGTGCGCCAATTTCAATAAGTCTTAGTCCTGGTCGAAGTGGGAGAAATTTTTAATTAGCAGCGGCTTTTGCTGGCATTTGTTTGTCCCCCGGACGTCCAGTGGTTGTCGGTAAGATGTTTCTGAATGAAATTCATTTGAAATTAGAAATATGTCTGTCCGGCTTTGTAGTGTGGTGGAAAAGTACGTATTAACTTGATGTTAGGATGAGGAATATCATTTCTGATTATTTGTTTATCGTACCGTTAATGCCAAAGATGTTTGGGTCTTCATTTTCTCCGCCTATCTACAGAAATATGTTATGATTAATTTCAGACACGAATTTTTACCACTATTATTTAATGCTATATTAACAATATGTATTTTTAAATTAATAATTAAATTTTCAATATCTGCCTCACTGCTCTCTTATACAATAGTTTGCCACTTTTTTTTTCAATGAAAATAATGGATAAAAATTTTATAAGTATAATACTTTTAGTAATTGGGGTGTAATGATACTGTTTTTCACAAAACTGTCGCTGAAATTTTAAAGTGGCAATATTTTTAGTAATTAGAGAGAATACTGATAAAGATAATGCTAAAAATATAATTCTCATTTAATTTAAGCTATTTTAGCACTATATTCAATATGTATTAAAAAAAAAAATTTTTGAATTTATTATTTAAGCCTCTAAAATTTTTGGAAAATTTTAAATTCGCAACCCCTCAAGAAATAAAACTGCTGTTTGTTTTAATCTTTTTCAATTACTTTTTATAAGTAAACTATCTAATGTAGAACACAATAATATTGGAAATCGCATCTTATTGATATTAGTTTTTGTTTTAAATATAATTTTATACACTGTAAATAGTTGTAGTTGTTTTTTAATGTCAGTTTCGCTTTAAAGTGTTACTTTTTTTTATGATAATGGTATTTACTTATTCATTGAATAATATCTATAATTTTAAAATATGTTTATTGAAAGATATATGAAGGTTAAAATAACTATATATTTCAATAAGTATGTTACATTGTAAACTTAATAATATTTTCATCAATCAAGTTTGCTTTTTCCTTTTTCTTTCAAATTTTGATCAAGATTAATTGTTCTCTCATTACACTGTATTTTGTTTTGAAATGACGTCAGCATGAAAATTAAAAAATAAAACAATAAAATAATAAATATGGACTTGTGCAATAAATATAATATGAACGAAATTTATCTAACAATATTTTTTATTTCATTCAGGGATGAGGTATTTCCGACTTATGGCCAAATTTCCTACTTTGCAAACTTTAAAAGAAATTAAATTTCAAAATTTTGTTATTTTATTCCCATTCAAAATGATTTAGACATTAAGCTTAACAGTTTTAAAAAGTCAAAATGCATGTACACATATAAGGGAATTTTTTTTTTTTTTTAAAGTATGTAAATAATTTACAATAAATATTTTCACTTCGCACCAAAAAGTCTCGCTTGCCCTTTTTTATGATTAAAATTGATAGATTTTTTTCACTCTTTGTTCTTTTACCGCTGAAAGGCCTATTTATTACTGTACAAATTTTCCTTCGAAATAACCTAAATATTTATCCGAGTAATCCTTTGTAGGGTAATTTTCAACCCACAATTAGATTTTATCATAAAAAAATTCTTTGAAAAGAAAAAAAGAAAGCGTTAAAACATAAATGGTATAGAAATTCTTACGAGACTTATTGCAGAAACTTTCTTCCTTGCATAATAACAATCTGCAGTACATAATTTTCAAATAATAAATACTTTATTTTGCGAAACTTATTGTTTCACAAAAGTTTCACACCTTGTTACCACGCGAATAGTCTGTTAAATGTACCATAAGCATGAATATACTATAAAGCTTTTCTTGTGATTCTTTTGTAAAATATTGTTCTGATCTCTAAAAATCTTGAAAAATCCATGTTTTAAAAGCATAGCTTACTTTTGTAACTAAATCTCACTTCCTGTCTTGGTCCTTGGTTGTACCCTAAATTCCCCAATATAATTACCCGTCTCAAACCATTATTTTGCCAGGTGGATAGCTTGGCGGTGGTCTTAACTATTAATTATCTTTCCTTGGCGTCGGGTTGATCTTCCATTTGCATGTTCTTAAGGAAATAGTGATCATTATGAATTAGAGGGGTGATCTTGGTATTCTGAGAAAGTTCAACCCTTTTCGGTTTTCATGGTGGTAAGAATTATTGAAGGTAGTTCACGTTCTTTAATTCTCATCGTCATTCATAAAGAACAAAGGCTTTCTTTAACACGCTGGTTTTAGTTGTCGGATGTTGCTGGCATTTCCAGTTATTCTGTTAGTCAAGGCCACACATAACAGCAGGAGGTGGAGCACAGACTACTGAATTTAAATTTTTTTGGATGAAACATTTAATTATATTGCAGAGATTTTTTTTATAAACCCTTTGACATCGATGGGACTCCGGTGTCTCATCATACGAAGCTCGCTTCCCTCGCTACTAACTTAGGTACATTGCAAATGCACAAAATTCTAAGAATTGGAAACAATCATTCAAATCCATATAAAAACTTTTTTTTTAAAAAAAATTACATCTTTTTAGTAAATACTAAGTCATTAAAATAAATTTGAATTCAAATAAATGACATGTAATTCGTTAAACCTATTAGAAATGTGCTATAGTATAATTCGTAATATAAATCAAAAATCGTCAAATAAATTCGTAATATATAAATTCGAGAAAAAAAAAAAGCGCTTTCTACAAATTACTAAAATAGAGATCTATCGACAAAGACTACTCACTTCTGCCTAGCTTAATAGAGATTGC